>NC_056728.1:515146085-515238585 GCF_019279795.1 Protopterus annectens | reverse complement strand
ATATTTTTAATGGATTTTACTATATGTATTTGTTACTTGTGGTATTTTAACTCACAACATCTGTCTACAGTATTATACTTGACTCCTACCGATGGCTTGTGCTGCAGACTGAAGCATGTATGCTTGAATTTACAGTTAGGACATGCATGCTTACTTTGCTTCTACTGTATAGAAGAGCAGTACTTTAGCTAAAATAATAGCTATGTTGTAATGTATACATACCCCTTGATTCCCTCAGTTTCTCTAGATTCTCATCATGGCCCAACCTATTTCCATTATCTCTTGGTTGGCTTTGGAATAAAAAGAAGAGGAAAGGAAAGAGCATTAAGCATACCAGTCTTGCATATATGCAGCTGCTTATCTAGTTTTAATTCTCTATATCTGTATACTTACACAACTGTGGGATGTCTGAAGTTCTAAACTCATCCTGCCAATGGTCGAGTGTATCCTGCTTGCACATTTTCAAGTCATTACAGTGATGCCTACACTGTTACCCAGTACGTGGAATGCCAGTTACACTGGAGACAGCCCTGGATAGACTATTCCATGCCCAAGACTTGTATTGGGAGCCAGTATAGTCCTCCTGCAAGAGCATTTTGCTGTACAAGGAGTCCAGTAAGGATTCTGTCCTCGTCAATACCTCACCTCTGCAACCTAAATTGGGCACCTTCCCTTCTATCTCGAGACATTTCTAACCAGGGAAAACAGCAGAAGTTAACATTGCTTTCCCAGTAATGCATGTTATTGCATTTACTGCTAGTGTGCAAAACCAAACAACCATGCCAGCTGAGTTTGCTTGATGTTAAGCAGAGAGCAACAGTACTAATCAGAGATGAAAGGAGTTTATGAACTAAGAAGAGTAATGTGGGAATTGCCATTAGTTTTTAGTTTGGATGCTGCTGCACCTGTTACTTGATTTAACTTTGCAGACATGTACTGAGGTATAAATTATATTACCTGACACATTTTTGGTGTGGTTTGACACACTGATAAAATTAAGTTGTACAATGTGGAATTCAAACCTATGCATTACAGAAAAAAATATATTCTTCCACATAGGTGATTTTTCATCCTTGCTACAGAAGAAATGTTTGTTGAACATTCTCATTAATTATATATCAATACACATGACAGAGTGAGGGGTTAACCAGGAATGTGTGTGACCTGACAAGGTCCTGGTTTATACATTTATATGTGTATGAATATCATTGAGTTTGAAGGCCATCCAAGGCCAGAGAAGACAATTATAATTACAGAAACATAATATTCAGTATACTCTCTGTCACACATATAATTCATATGAGTTCCAGTGCTATACATACTTATTGTTATTTATAATTAGGTTTGAATTTGTTTTATTTGTTTTTTAAAAGTGAGTGGAGAAGCATTAATAAAATTGAGATTGTGTTAGATTAGAACACAGGCTCAACTGTATTGTAGCCCTACCCTTACATCTGATGCCACAGGAACTGTTAAGAACCACCTGTATATTTTCATATTCATCATTAAGTATGTGTGTTAACAAACTTGCAACATTGCTTGGTGTGTTTTCTTATGGCAAAAAGTAGAAGATACACCACCGGATTCACTAATCTTCCACACAGGACTAGTCTAGTCCTGCACAAAAGCATCTGTTTAGGAGGAGGACAGCAGCGCACCAAGCATATTAATGAAGGTGTGCTGCCTGACCACCTAACCCTACATGGAGCGTGAACAAGTGCAGGGGGCATGTCTGAGAGCACAGCTCTCAGAATAAACATGCCCCTGCAAAGTAGAACAGCAGAAACTGTAAATAAATGAGTGAGACTGCTCATAGGTGTCTGCATAGCCCCACCAGCAGTCCCCCATGTGTACAACAGCAACAGGACATAAAAATAAAAAGAAGTAACCCCTGTATTTATTTCTAAAACTCTGAGTACAGCTAACCATAGGTGTGCGGGTGTGCCCATCGCTTAGCTACGGATAAAGCAGCTTAAAAGGCTGAAGAGGATAACAAGGAAAATACATGCAAAAGAAACAACCCAGCAGTAGTGCAGTAGTCAGAGCATCCGCCTAGCAAGCAGGCATTCCCGGTTTGAGCCCGACTGACGCACATACCATTTTCCATGTGAAATCTGTATACAAACATATATTTACATTTTATTGCTGTATAACCTACTAAATAACATTTAAATGTGGACTGGAGTACTGCATGAAATGCACATGTGAAGAGTCAGTACCATAATGAATACGTCAGCAGTAAGCAGGCATAAGCACAGATAAGCAGTAGTAAGCATATGTAAGCACTAGTAAGCGTGTGCAAGTGTGTTTGGGTGGCGTGAAGCACTGCCAACACAGATCAAGCAAAGGAGATGTTAACTACGTGTAAGACACTGTGACTGGAAGTCAGCAGTTCTAACCTCTGCACAAACCCACTTACAACTGCTTGAAAGTGCCTTAAGCACACTGTATCCAACGGCCAGTGTCATGTGTGACTCTGTGTACACTAATGGAGTCAGTAGTAGGTACCGCAAAGCATACGTGGCACACAAGGTTGTCCGGTATGCACACGAAACACAGTATCCAGCAATACCAGTCAACATTACCGGATATGTAGCTAAAGATTGAGATGTATATGTGTTTGTATGAATACCTATAACTATACAGATATATACCTCCCCCACTCTGTAGTACAAATGTATACAAATATAGACAGATATATAAGCTTTGTATTAGAACATTACCCCACTGTGATTGTCCCACAGGAATAGGCATGGTCTACATGATTGACAGGGCAAGCCCGTGTGATGTTGCATGCTGAGTGACAAGCCATGCAGAGTACCAAGTGACATGCTGAATATTCATTGACTGACCGTTGTTAACATAGTGAAGAGCTGGGAGGAGGCATCTGTATGCCAGACTAGGGAAGAGGCAGCACTCAGAGAAAATGAAAAATTACTACATATATCAGCAGGTGCAGAAAAGAAATGCAGGTTCGTTCAACTATTAGCGGGTCAGAATCTTTGTAGGTCCAAACACAAAAAAAAACACTTGAAGCAAAACACACTCCTGAGCTGCGGAGGAAAAACAGTATTTTCAAGTAACTGCAACAGTGAACTAGTTAAAAAAATGCCAAAACCCAAACCATAACTCCTGACCCCCACATTTCTTTGCTATAATTTTGTGTAGTACTTGCTTTAGCAGGGGGGAAAGCTCCCCTGCACCCCCCACCTTTCTTTGAACATATTTCTGGAGATAAAGCAACAAGTAATATTCCGAGGCAGTGAGACACTAAATACATTCAATAAATGCAGTAAAAAAGACCTTCCAGAAAGGTCGCCACCCGCACCCTTATAGAACTGTAATTTTAAGTCTGTGCAATACTGCAATAGATTGTATACATGTAGCATATTATGTGTTTGCATCTCTCACCCTTTAAAAAATTGTGATGTTAAGTCTGATATTGTAATACTTTTTATAAATGTAGCATATTCTGTGTTCGTTTGAATAATCAAACTGTTTGATCACTGGAAATTGGACTGCTTTTGTGTCACAATCCTGGTATCAGCAAATAAGACAGAAAAGGGGTTTGTACTGAAATAATTACAATGCTTTGCATATTCATTTTGCAGATGATGGTCTTCCGATGTGTATTCAAAGTACTTCTAAAAGTAAACATCATGCGTAGAATGCTGGGAAGTCTTTGGGCGGTCCATGCTACTGCGTATCTGGTGGGGTAATGTTCTAATACAAAACGGACATATAAATAAATACCCACATATACATATATACATATGCAGACTCCCATACATTCACGTCAGTAGATATATATATATATATATATATATATGTGTGTATATATATATATATATATATATATATATATGGTTCTACCTGACATAGCCGAAACCACACAACACCGACAACCACATCACCGACACCACATATTCGACAGTCCATAAACACGAAACCACACATAACCGACAACGAAATAACCGACGGTACACAAACACGAAACCCCATACACTGCACACACCACAATAACAATTATTAAAAACAAAACACATCCCCATTCCACAAACCACACACACAACACAAGCACACCAAAATCCTTACAAGCCCACACTAAACCTTACCCTAACCCTAAGGTCCGTCACTATCGCACACTTACCTACCCGCTCCTAACCCTAACTCACTTAACCCGCCTATCGCTCGCTAACCCTAACTCACTTAACCCACCCCTATCGCTCCCTAACCCTAACTCACTTAACCCACCCCTATCGCTCCCTAACCCTAACTCACTTAACCCACCCCTATCGCTCCCTAACCCTAACTCACTTAACCCACCCCTATCCCCACAGACCGTCAATCTCCACACTTACCTGCCTCGCACCCTAACGTCCGTCACTACCGCATACTCACACAGCCTTTCCCCATGTCGGCATCCTCGGCGTTGGTGTTGTCATCCGTCGTGTCGGTCTTCTGCATTGTCGATGTTCTGCCACTCGCGATTCGCGTCGGTCTTCTTCACTTTCGATCTTCTGGAGCTCCGGATTCCGATGTCGGTCTTCTGCGCTGTCGACGAAGTCAGGTAGAACCATATATATATATATATACATATATTTATATATACAGCAAGATATATATATTTTATAAATGAAGCTAGTGAGGGTAGAATATGAAATGAACTTTTTAGGAAAGAGATGATTTTTATTTTAAAATATGAAACATTGACCCCTAAAGGGTTAAATACTGAGTGTTGTTGGAAAAGTTTGATTTAATACACTGTTTTTTAAGTAGATAATTACATTTATATTGAATTGATTGTTTAATTGAATAACAAGTTGGTAATGGTATATATAGTATGGATGTATGTGAATTGTTACTCCTTGAAGGCTTTTGGTGAGCCGAGGCGCTAGAGAGAAAATAAAGTGTTATTTTCAC
This sequence comes from Protopterus annectens, assembly GCF_019279795.1. Classification (NCBI taxonomy): domain Eukaryota; kingdom Metazoa; phylum Chordata; order Ceratodontiformes; family Protopteridae; genus Protopterus; species Protopterus annectens. Next base: position 515,233,662 of record NC_056728.1, on the reverse strand, counting down.
TGGTTGTTGTTCCTTTTGGTGGTGTTCCAGTTCGTCTTTCAGTTCGGTGTTGTATAGAAGATATATAATATATATATATATATATATATATATATATATATATATATATATATATATATATATCTGTATGCAGACATATCAATATATATATATATATATGTGTGTGTGTGTGTATGTGTGTGTGTGTGTGTGTGTGTGTGTGCGTAGATATACACAGATATATAACTATGATAAGATACAGCACCTAAGAATGACATATGTTCACATACCATGCCAATAGAGATGAGGGGCCCTAGCAAGAAATGTGTAACATGTAGCATGATCCACCCCCCCAGCTGGACAGTTGAAACATACAAATAAACCCACAAGCAATGTAAACAATCCACTGCTCCCCAGACCACATGCAGGATACAACCGTGGGGGAGGGGACACAGTGGACCCGAGAAGTCTAATCTTGGAACAGAGACAGGAGCATCCCTTGCGGGACACCCCAAAAATTGTCTTGTTATAGGAGGAAGCCCATTTGATGACCTATCAAGGTGGGCCGTGTACATACCCGGACTACAAGGGTGGGAAAGCCCGATGAGCCATGGGTTGAGACAACTTACGAGATGGGTCCCGTGAAGTGGAGAGTGGGTAGTGTGTAGTGGTGTGTTTATAGCCGACCTGCACCTAGAGTAAAAAAGAGTGCTGTAGTGGAGGTGCAGGTGGGGGAACTATGGGTATGTAATTATGGGTCTAGGCATGCAGATGTTTGCTGGAGTGGGTCTATTCAGACCGCCCCAGGGATTTAAGCAATAGTGTTCATTGGGCAGAGCCGCCGCCCAATGGGCAGCCACTCCCGCTACGAGTCCCACTGCAGCACAGTCTATTTTACATGGCAAAGAATGGAATAACCAGATGCAGATGTAAATATGTAGAGGTATGTGTGTATGTATATATACCCATAACTACATGGAGATATACCTCTCCCTCTCCATAGTATAAATGTATACATACATAGACAGAATATACATAAATACCCACATATAGATATATACATATGCAGACACCCATACATCCATATGTCGTTATATATCTATATCTCTCTCTATATATATATATATATATATATATATATATATATATATATATATATATATATAGATATATATATATATATATATATATATGTGCATACATATACACATATATATATATGTGTGTGTGTGTGTGTGTGTGTGTGTGTGTGTGTGTGTGTGTGTGTGTGTGTGTAAATATACACATACATATAGCTAGGATATGATACAGCAGTTATCATCCAAAGAACACAGCCAGCACTTGGAGAGTATGTTAAACCAGCATTTAATTATAAAATAGCAAGACAAACTGGTTTTGGCATAAACACCAAAGCCTTCATCAGTGTCAAACAAATGTGTAACACATAGCATCAACCCCCCCCCCCCCACAGTTAGACAGGTGAAACATACAAACACACAATACAAGTAAACACACCACTGCTTCCCAGACTACAGGCAGGATACTACCAGTGGGAGAGACCCACCAAGTCTAATCTTGAAACAAAGACAAAAATGTCCCTTGTGGAACACCCCAAAAATTCCATGATATTCGGATTTCCAGCCATTATACCAATGTCCAACAGCAGGCCACGCATGTTCTCAGTCTACAAGACTGGAGAAGCTTGATGATCCATGTGGCAAGATAACATACGAGACGGGTCACGAGAAGTGGGGAGTGGGTAGTGTGCACTGGTGTGGCCAGACCCGACCTGCACCTGGAGTATGAAAGAGTGCAGAAGAGGATGTACAGTTTGGGAACTATGGGTATGACATTATGGGCCTAGCTGTGCAGGTGTTGGCTGGAGTGGTTCTATGTGGACCACCCTAGGGATGTAAGCAATAGTGTGCATTGAGCAGAGCTGGCACCTAATGAGCAACCACACGCAGTACGTGTCCCACTGCAGCAAAGTCCAGCTTACATGGCTAAGGACAGATGTGTTGTTGCAAACCCACTAAATGACACCAAAGAACACTTAGATGCAACACTCCACTGTAGGCATGTAGGCCGAACTAATGGGCATCACAAGGTATTATTGCTGTCCAGACCTCTCAACTGTCCCTGATATATACTCTGATTTTAGGTCTGTCCCTCTTAATCCCCCTGAAAATATGTGAGTGCTAAAGAAAAGGTGGTGAATTGCCCTTAATAAATAATAATAATAATTCAGAGTTATAGAAGTTTCACATCAGAAAACCTATATTAATCCACATTCTCTTATTCTGCAAATATTTCAGGTTAATACTACAAATATTTAGAAAATGTCCCTGATAGTCCCTGATTATTAGCAGAGTTGTCCCTGATTCTGTTGAGATGTGTCTCCGATCGGTTAAGAGCTATGTTGCTGTCCTCACCCCCACCCAGGCGTGTGATTGCCCAGACCTACCCCCATATGCAGGGTATTTACACAGCTGTCACTGTAGAAGAAATGACCAGCTGTGGACCTTCCCGTCAGCTGTCCTGCACATCCCTGGACATGTCCCCATACTATCAACCCCTCTGTGTGGCCCAATAACACCACTTACCTATCGACTCCATTTGCATTAATAGTAATGTCCACAGTCACAAGTAAGTGACACCCTCCACACAACTATATTGGCAGAATCTGGAACCTCCAACCCAGGTGTATTACCGCAGCTGTCCCAGACTACATATGTAAAAACACATGAAGGAAAACCCAAGCACACTTAAATCACCACCTGGCAAAGTCTGCCACCCCCCCCCAACACTCCAGACCCCTACACCAACCACTGACACCTCCTGTCCTGCCTCACACACATATCCCAACACCCTGCAAACCTGCACTACCACTCCCCCACCAATCAGTTGAATGGCCTACTATACAGTTAAAATGTCCCCCCTCCACCTACCTGCAAACACCTCCACTATTCAAAACTACTCTACAACACAGGTATGGCATAACTAAACCTAACTCAAATACCTGAATGTAGTCTAACCAGAAATGCTAAACTGGAATTCCACTTAACCTTACACTGACCTTTGTGAACAGTTATACCTGAAATGTACACCTGAGGTAAGCATGTATAAAATGGACATGTAAATGAAGTAGTGCTGGGGTATGTGGCAGCAAGAGGGAGTACTCCTGTGTGGGCAGCGGTAAGCATTGCCTACACAGATTAAGCAAAGTAGAAGCCAACTGGTTTAAGAAACTGTAACCGGAGGTTAGCATTGCTTACTGTCGCACAAACCCACGCAAACTCACGTGTGCTGCCCAGCAACAAAATAAACTGCCTCTGCAAGGCTCCAACTCAGGACCCTGTACAATATAATCACAGTAATCAACCACTAAGCCATCATAGCAATACAAATGAATGAGGTATCAGCAAACAAATCCTCACCACAGGAAAATCAGACCAAACATATGTACTGAATCTATGTACATTGTGACGTGGTATAACTTGCTACATAACATAAATATGTGAACTGGAGTACTGCAATAAGCATAGATGTGAGGTGTTATTGTAATAAAGTGTAGAAGTCCCCAGGTCCCTATACAGTGTATGTACATATGAACCACGGATACCAGACGCATATATAACCTGTAATGAAGAATACATCACTGCCAAAAGGCACATATAGTGCAAATAACTATTAAGCAATGCTAACCACAGCACAGCTCAACTTAGTAAGAGTAAGCAATGTGTAGGAGAGTCAATCCAATCTGCCTACCGGTATACCCTTTTAAGCACTAACAACCTTAGGTAAGCAGGTGTGGCCATAGCTTAGCCTCTTCAAACCCGGCCAATCACAAAAAAGTGTGGGTAACTGGCTGTATTTAAACCACACAGGCAGGAATTCGTTCCATAACTGGTTGTAGCTTCGTACTGCAGGCAGAATGGCTGGTGTGGGTGAAGGCACTTGTTTTAGAGCACAGCGCTGGGGCATCCAGGAGTCAGAACTCATGGTATGGCTCCTGGTAAAACACCAAGAGGAAAGACTACTGCAGGGCCAGTACCAGGGCTCGCAGTATAAATCGGAGGCCTGGGACAGTCTCGCCCCTGACCTCACCAGTGCCACAGGTATCCCCCGGACTGGTGAGCAGGTCAGCACCACTATGATGACCTGAAGCGGCGGAGGGGGTATGTACTGGAACAGTGGATCCAGGAGTCTTGGCAGATGGCTAACGCCCCAGTACTAAGTACTCATTCCACTAAGTAGTTAAGAATTGCCTAGCTTGTGTATACTATGGATAGGTATGGCTAAATATCACTGTATTCCTCTGACAGCTGCAGATGAGTGGGCTGTGAACCAGCAATCCCATGAGGCTAGGTTTCAAAGGCTGCGTTGCAAGGCAGGTTAGTATTTCTCTGCATGTACTGTCATGACAAATAAATATAAGAGCCTTAGAAAGTGTCATACCAGTAGGAAAACGTGCAATGTTCTGTGAATAAAGCTATAACCTCTGGAGTGCTTCTGTTTACTCTTCCTTCATATGTAGTTGAACTGTTGCATGCTATAAGTAGTACTGTTGTATTAAGCAGTGTTACCCATGCTATGTTTGTAGATAAAATGTGTATGAAGTTCTGTATTGCAATGTTGGAAATGCCAAGAGGTCAGTCATATTGTACAAGTGAGGGAGACTTAGACAGAAAACAGTAGAAAGCTTCACATCAACTTCCTGATGGCACAGTGTACTGTGATGTTAACTATAATTTTGGTGTCACACATAGCAGGGGTTTGAATCCCGGGAGTGCTAGTAAGTTGTATGCATAATCATACCCCACAACTGTACACATTTTGTTACAATGTTTAGATAGAAAGCTGTATGCATAATTACACCCAACAACTGTACAGAATATGCTAGAATGTTCAGATAGACAGTTGTATGTATATCCATACCCCACAACTGTTCCAGTCTGTCCAGCATGTCCAGATAAGTGGCCCATATCACCAGCCTGGTATCCTGTTCCCCTGAAAAAGCAGTGTGATGATCCCAGAAATGTAGGCAGCTGTTAATGACATATAACTGATAGTCAAACATGTACATAATCATAGAATGTATATGCAAACATACCTGTCATTCTAGCACCTAACCCAAAATACCCAACATGTGTTGCATTAACACCTGCATCTTGTCATGCCTGTAAGTAAGACACAGGTCAGATATATAATAATCTATAAACATACCAGTGTACAATATAAGGCCATTGGGTAGTGTAATGATACATGTAAGGGAAAGATCACTGCGGTGACTAAGAATGTTGTGAAAACTACAAGGATATATTAGTTGTTAATTGAACTCTCTCTCTCACCCCTACCATATGTGTGAAATAACCTAATGACAGTCCTCAACTGGTATGTGTACACTCCAAACATCTGTTGGGACATATGTCCTAATGGTTTATAAATATTCACATTTGTTTCTATGCATGTGCCATGTTAAAAGACACCCATACTGGTGGCCTGTTGCCATCAATGAAACCTGCATGCTCTTGTAATGTCCACTGTTGTTCCATATATGCATGAGTTCTGCTTGCTCTGCAACTGTGTTACATCTGGTGTTTCAGATTAATGGGAATACCTATGCATGCTGTTATAACTAATCTTGAATGCTGTTGACTGTTACTAACCCATATCTGTCATAAACCTGCTACAACATAGCTCGTATGGGAAGGCCGGTCCCAGCGGACCCTCCTGTCCCACCTCAGCTGGCCATGGCACCGGGCACCAGCATATATGGGGCCCAGCCTGGGACCTCCTCCTCCATGGGCCCTGCACCACCTTCGGGTGGAACCACTGCAGGGGATGGGGCTCACCCTCCCGCTAGAGGGTGTGGAGGGGAACTTGTCACCCGTCAACATGTCCGGCCCGTGGTGTGTAGGGAGCTTGATCTGGAGTTTCGAGACTGGCTATGCCAGGTTAAGGGCTGAGTGGTGCAATTAGAGGGTGAGCTTGCCCCTCCTGCACAGCCCCCAGCACAGCTACCTTTGGGATCATGAAGGCACAGCGGTGACCGCCCATGGGTGGGGACCTCAGTCCCACTGTTCCCATTTGGGGGCTCATGGGCTTGCAACTTCCAAACACCCCTCCCCGTCCAAGATGTTTTCCCCCCACATGTGTCATATACCATCCCTGTATGCGTCTTGTTTCTCTTGTCTGTTAACCTACCCAACCTACCTCCCCAATTATACCTACTACCCCTCTCCAACATTCCACTCTCACCTGAAAAATAAAAGGGCAATCTGTTCCCACAAAAAAAAATCATGCCCCATACATAGCTGTCCATTTCGCATATGTGTCCATTGGACACATGTAATCTGGTCTAATTGGCATCACAAGGAATTTATGTTGTCCTCACCCCTCTCTCAGGGGTTTGAGGCTCCAAATCAACCTCCAAATAAAGTGTATGTGCACAGCTGCTGCTGTAGAAGAAATGGGCAGCTATGGACATTTCCTACACCCTTCCTGCACATGCCTAGCTATTTCCCCTGCTGTCTTGCCTTCTTTGTGCCACTTTTTTACCACTTTCCTATCAACCCTTTTTTCTTTTCTATTAAAGAAATTAGCATGGGGGTAAGTGGGAATAGGCACTTGTAAGCAGCAGTAACAGGGTTTAAGATTGCTTGCGCAGGGGTAAGTTATGCCTACACAGGTTAAGCAATTTAAAAGCTAACAGAGTATGAGAAACTGTAACCCGAGGTTAGCAGTGCTTAGCTCCGCGCAAACCCATGTACAACTGCCTTAAAGTGCCTTATTCATCTGTATCCAATGGTCTGTGTTCCGCCCAGCAACAAAATAAATTGCCTCTGCAAGGCTCAAACCCAGGACCCTGCACTCCATACACAAAATGATTTGCCACTAAGCCATGACAGATACAAAGACATTCAATGTTTCCAGAAACATATCATCCAGTCCTATCATGCAACAGTACAGAGAATGTATACCAACACCTAGATGTCTGTGTGTAACGATATTCCTAACCAAACAGATACAACATATATATATATATATATATATATATATATATATATATATATATATATATATATATATATATATATATATATATATATATATATATATCTTCCTAACACTATATACATATAGATCAATATATATGCACATATATACATGCATATGCCTAATTCAACACATATATGTGTCTACACATATATGTCTACATATACGCAGCACGTTACATATGGGTACACAGATATATATCTATGTAGGTATATATGGACATGGTTATATATATGTTAGCAGATATATATATCTATATAGGTATATATGGTCATACATCTGTAGACAGCAATGGCAGATTAACAAATACACATATGTCCACATGCACCATAAATGGGGTTGAGAGGCCCCACACACTATATGTCTCCTACAATTAGGCACCTCCCCACAGCCAAACACGTGCACCCTACAATACACTACCAAGTACACTCTGCCTCCCATAGGACATGTAATATGTGAACGCCATCAACATCCCCAGGATACAGATACACAGACACAGATATGCAGATACAGATATATATATATATATATATATATATATATATATATATATATATATATACATGTGACTACACATACACACCCAGATATATGTACAGTATGATACATATGTAGAAAGTGCACACAATATGGAACAGCCACTATACCTACAGTTAACACCTGAACAACTGGACACAGTATGGGCCACCCATACAAATGTCAAATGTTGCCTGCAACATATACCCATAGAAAGGTCATAGAAAAGATGCCACACACAGGTTTGCAGAAATGGGAAACCTTTAATTGTGTACTATTACAGTTCTACATGCCATGTCATATAGCTGTTCAGACACTGGCAACTATATAAACAGAAAACTGCCCTTCAAATTGTTCATTAGTAAAGACAGACTGGGCCACAGGATACCAAACAATCAACAGTATGTACTGCAGGTGTGTAGTTCAGCAGCCTCTATCTATACTCTGTACAAATTCAGTAGGTGGTAAAGACATTATGTGATCACATGGGTTGTAACTGGTACATAACAAGGCATAACTGATACCATCACGAGCACACCCACGAACAGAACAGTCTGTATGGCAGGAGGCAGTAGGCTTGCAGTACACCAATTCATGTAAGTTATGTAAATATAGGTGAAGTATACGGTACTTTACATCCAGATACCTTGCAGCAGCTCACCCCTGATACCCCCACATGTTGTAACAGCCCCGGTCATTTATGGTGCTCCCCACCTAGACTCCATAATACAGGCCCATAACCCACTGTTACATACACTGGCATCCGGAGTGCATAAGGGCACACATGTATTGTGTAGGTGATGCCCACACATATATGGCCCCAGCCCCACTGTATGTGTGGGGGATACAACAGCAGTGGGCTAATGGCAGCAATGGCAGTGTGGTATATTCACAGCCCACTACAGAACAACCCCCAACAGCATGACATATGCACAAAGCTTGGTATGTAGATGGTGGACAGAGGCTGGAACAAGGGCACATATGTGGAACAGTGTTGCCATACACTAAGCAAGGTGCTGGTGTTACAGGATAGTCTGCAATGTACCCTTAGTCAAGGAATTGAGGTTAGAAACAGAAATGGATGTAGCCATGTACTGATAGCATGCAACACACACACTGTCAGTGTAATATCTGACACAAGACCTGTGTGGTGGACGGACAACACATGATAGGCATACTGCTGTCCAGCAAGAAGATAGGCCCACAGTAGTGAGCTATGCAGACAGACTGCATTCCAAGGTGAACTAGTATGTACACACATACACACATACACACACACACACACACACACACACACACACACACACACACACACACACACACACACACACACACACACACACACACAAACACACACACACACACACACTCTGTAACACCAGTACTATACAAAGCATATCACAACTCTACTCACAGTGTGTCTGTAGTTCCGGTCCCTCCTGCAAATATGTGGCTGCCTGAGTGTGCAGGTTCCCCTGTAAGTGGTATTGCTACCTGCTGTCTGTAACACTGATGGCCACACACAGGAAGGATGTCCATCACACAGGAAATGTAAAGGGACCACACCCACATGATGTAGGGATTCATAGTGGGTGGTTGCCATGGCGGTTGTAATTGGAAGTACTACACATGTGTAATCATATACACATATCTATCTGGATAAGTATATGTACATATATTTCCACTATATGTCCTGGACATGGAGTGTAGCCCTACCCCAGCCTCTATAGTCCCACAGTCGTAGTGCAAGGGGATGTCAGGTATGTACAGCAGGTATATTACTAGACTATTGCTACTGTCACTGGGATTGTCTTCACAGACATGGTGTGTGTGGAATGTCACATCTATTTATGACATGTATGCCATTTGTTACTGACAGACATCCTAAGGAAATCATTGTAAAGTACCGCCGCTAACATGCGATGCCCCTGTGCAGCAGAGATATTGGCCAATATATGTGGAACTTCGGACACACAATGTACAGTCCAGAGGTATACACATAATCCCTTAGTTCACAACATGTGCATCAGGCATGACAATATGGATGTAGACGGCCATGTAGATGGGTATAATACATAATGACTGGTATTCATATACCACCATAGGTTTTGGATTCACACACTCCTGTCTAGCCTGACACATAATGACTGCTGGTACATGGGTGCCATGGCCACATACTACCCACTAGATATTGACATACGTCTGTACAGCATCCCACTGCTCTGTCTGACATACATGACATTTAAGGGAGGCCTGGCAGCGGTACATCTGGCAAGTATCTGCACATGACATCTCACTGGGTAAGTACACTAAGCTGCTAGGCATGTAACAATGCACTGTGCAGGCTACAGGCAGACTGGCACAACACTGGCCTACATCTTGTATGGGGGAATGCACATGTACCTGCATATATAGCAGGCTCAACAGTCATGTCACTGCACAGGTTAAGATACACCTGTGTGAAAGTGCATAACCACAACCAGTGTGAACATAGCTACAGCCACATATGGTAAGCTTACAGCATATGCAGCATGAGCTTACAATATTACAGTATATGGACTATCTTTTCTACACCATCCTTATATGAGCCACTCACAGAATGACCCTAAATATACTGGGCTGCTACACAGTGTGGTCTCAAGGCTGTCTGTGGTATGGGACATGTGTGTGTATGGCCCTACAAACATGTGTGCCAAAATGGTACCATACAGTGGGGCAGTATGTAACATCAGATAGAAGGGGAGCTAGAACAATGACATCCACCACAGTCTGTACACAGGCTAAGGTACATATTAACAATACACACACTGTCAACATTCACTATCACTAAACAGACCTCTGTACTGTACAAACTTTCACAGAATGACCAGGTTATGTCATGAAATATAACCCCTACTGTACATGACATGTGTAGAATTCTGACATATCACTGGCTTGTTATCAGAGCACATATGCACCACTTCATGCACGACATATGTACAAAGGATGACAGAGGTGTGGCTGACAGCACATACACAGGGCCTCTATAGACATGCTGTTGTGATAACCTCATAAATATACCATTGTTATGGGGTTTGTTGCAACACGTGTCCTATGAGGGATATGAAGTCAGTAACTGTCACAGCCTTCACCATCTAGAGACTGCAATCCCCACACTGACTTCTGCATTCCACAGATAGATACACCGTGGCTAGCACATGAGACCAAAGGCACAACACTGTCCAGTCTGCAGATGACCCTGCAGATGGGGATTCCTCATATACATGTAACTAACATGACAGGTATTGCGACATGTATGACAGGCACATCCAGAAAACACTGTTAAACCAGCATTACTCCAAATGCAGTATAGTAGCACTTACACTCTGTAGTCAGGTCAGGCACATCCCCCTCCTGTTTGTTGCCCTCTTTCCATAGTGTATGTTGTTAGAGGTAAATCCCCACTCCATCTGAGATGCTGTTTGCCAAACTACAGATCTAGTTCTTGCTCACAGTGACAGAAAAGGGCCAACACCACCATGATGTTCCCAGGTATTGGAGTGTTGTCCCATGCAATTGGCTATGGGAATGTTACCACAGCTATTCCACATGCAATCATCTAGGGGAGAGCTGCAATTTGTGCAGAGGCCATCAGCTGATCATGAGCATCACTTAAAATACACATGCTGCTGCCTAAGCAAAGCAGGTGTGGGTCTCCACATCCACCAGAGAGGGAGTGGGGGAGGCAGACAGAAGTGAGTACATGTCAGGGAGGGGTTGGAGATTAAAAGTGAAGCATGATTGTGTCACACACCTACCAGAATGGGGTACCAAACCCCCAACAACTATGTAGTGCTATCACAGTTTGATGCAGTTATTGGATGCGCCACATGGGTCACCTGCTGGGGAGCACTCAGAACATATATGTGATGGTGAGTGACATCTGCAACAGGGATATGGTAGATATACAGTAGGTGATGTACATGTGCCTGTCTGCATGAACAAGTGCCAGCATCAACACAGGCACACTCACACAGGGACACACACACACATTTGGTAAGGCCAGGAGTGCAACTCATCACTAGTGGGAATTGCCACAACACATCAATGTGCAGGTATCACATGCACCGCATGGGTCATACGGAGGTCATATGGGCAGTGAGTATGAGGAGGTGTCAGACATCAGACAACATGCTTCACTGTGCCCTGGGGGGTTGTAGTGAGTGTGGATGTGGACATACGCACCATACAACACACACAAACAACCAGGGTGCCAGTTCTGACATGCATGAGTGCATTTCTGCATGGCTGTGTGGTGGTCAACAGTGTCAGCAGGCTATACAAGGGTAGGCGATGGATATACCTTGGCATCAGGCCACATGGCAATGATCTGCATTGTGGCTCAGGCCTGTAGTTTCTGCATTTGCCCATGCAGGTGATTATTGCATCCCCATCCAGTCACCTGGGTGACTATTGTGTGTGGTAAATGCTGTACACTAAATGCCATGTATGTGTTCCTTAGTCCATGACATGGATGGTGTCTGGGATGTGCACAGCTCCCACATGCATGTACAGTGACATGTGGAACTGTGCCTGTGGTGTCTGGCCCATGCTATGAACACAGATTATCATCAGATGTGCCAGTCTTACCCACCTGTGGCAGGAACTGGTAATGGTCAGCAGGTTTACCCTGCACCTACATTGATAGCATGCTAACAGCATTGCCTGATGTCAGTGTCATTTGTCCATACAGGGCATGTTGTCAGGCATGGTATGTCTATTGCGAGTCATATGTGAAGGCACAGTGGGGTTGCTAACTGCGATTGGCTGGCCTTGATGTCACATGTATGAGTATGGCTTTGCACCCCAGCCTCTCAGCTAATTTACATCTGTTATCCCTGTATGGTTGACATTGTGATATATAGTAGGGCCACCATAAATGAAATAAGCAAAACCCCCTCCTCATTGCTCACAGGTGTCACAGACACACACCCATCTCTTCACAGGATACAAGTCACAAACGCACACACACACACACACACACACACACACACACACACACACACACACACACACACACACCTGTCATGTCTGGGTGTTGAACCCCTACCTAGCTAGCTTACTACACTATGCAGTTATAGTATGCGCCACAGACATTACTGAAGTACATCTTCCCCAAAGGTGTATTTCACAATGACTGACATCAGCAGGATTACCAAACTAGGGAATGTCAACTGTACTGCGAGTGACTAGCCTAAAATGCATTGCTCCCTACACAGACAGTGAGACACACACAAAACATCCACAACTGACATGTGTGGGTATAGAACCCCTGACCGAGGTCTAGATCACACTACAGCATGGAGCTGTTACAGGATGCACCACAGGGATTACTAGTGAAACCCTTCCCCAAAGGTATATTTCACAATGACTGACAGCAGGATTGCCAAAGTAGGGCATTTGTAATGTACTGCGAGTGAGTAGCCTGTAATGCATTGCTCATACCTTTCAACCTGGAAATGTCAAAGATCTGGACAAGGCCCATGAATAATAGGTACAAATCTGTACACTGATTAACATAAAATGTGCATACATAATTATGTAACCCCGCCCATCCCAATGGGATTATGAGATACCAACTTTCAAATGCAAACTGAAGAAAAGACAACCGAAATATGGCACCAGAGTCCTCCTGCAGCCATTCCAATGTCCCATTACCTGGCTATTTTGCCCCATTTACCATAAAGACTAGTGTGCATACTGCTTTACTTCTAGAATGATTATTTGGATTTTATGTTTACATTTTATAGCACAATACACAAACACTAATAGACATCTGCTAAACAAAGCAACACTGTCTCACAATGAAAGCAGACTTAGCATTAAAACTTCTCTGCCCTTGAAACTCACACCCATTGAAACAGCATTGAAACCCACAACACATCCAAAGAAAATGCATCTGGTGAGTGGTGGATAAAGATTACCTTTTGTCTGTTTTCAAAATTCAAATCATAGGCCCCTTGCACACAAAACTAGAAACATACATGTGTTCTTCGATACACCTTCCTGACTTTTTAAATTATATTTTGTGTATAATACAGCACACCTGTTAGAGTGCATTTTAAATTTATTGTTTTAACATTAATGGGAGAATACAGCCATAATGATAGGTTCATAGGTATGTACTAGGCTAATGGCCCTGGAGCCTTTACAAACCTAGCCCACAGAAGTGCCCTGGTATTGTGCTGCCCGACGTTAGTTCCCAGTGGCTCTATTAAGTAGAGCCACTGGAGTGATCCCTGGGGGTGAACTTTCTATTACCCATCCATTCATCAAGATTTCTCTTGAAGAGGGTCAGCGAGGTACTCATCTTGATATGTATGGGAAGTCTATTCCAGAGGGTGGTCTATGCATGAGGTACCTGTCTCTCGAGCATGTTCTGTTGATTGTGGTAATGAGGTTGAGGTCTCGAGCATGTGGTGTGGAGGGATTGTGATTTCTTTAGATGTAGCATTTCTAACAGAGCTGGGTCAAACATGGCTTTGGAAGTCAAGCAGAGATTGCCTCTAAGTAGGTGATATGAGACAGAGAATAGTTGGAGTTGGAGACAGAGAATAGTTGGATCAATGTTTTAACTTCTCCAGACAGCATTCCCTATAAGAAACCAAGTCCCTTCTCAAGTGTACAAATGGTATGCCAAACTGATGAGGTCATAGGTTCATAGGTTGGTACTAGGCTATTGGCCCTAGGGCCTATACAAGCCTAGCCATAACAATTCCCTGGCTATTTCTTCCCACACTATTTCCTTCCCTGGACCCCTGTCTAGCAGGGTGACTGACATGATCCCTGGGGTAAATTTCCTTTCTCCCATCCAATCATCAAGGTTCCTTTTGAAGAGGGCCAAAGAGGTGCTCTGCTTCACATGTATGGGCAGTCTATTCTAGAGTCTGGGGAGTCTCTGGGTCAGGAACCTATCCCTCCAGCATGTTTTGTTTATTGTAATGACAAGATTTAGATCCCTTGAGCGTGTGGCTCTGAGAGATTGGGATTTCTTTAAGTGTAGCATGTCCAACAGCTCTGGGTTTGACATGGCCTTGTATGTTAAGCAGAGATTGCCTCAGAGTAGATGATATGCGACAGAGTATAGCTGGAGTTTTTTAAGGCGGTCCGAATAGGGCATCTGCTTTAGGCCTGTGATTCTTTTAGTGAGGTCTATCTGCGGCCTTTCCAGTTGTTGCAGATGTCTTGAGAGGTACATACCAAATGGGCGTTGTATTCTATAATGGGTTTAATGAGGGATGAGTACAGTGGGACAATGACCTCCATTTTTTCTGGATGAAAAGCCCTTAGTGATGAGGTGTGCCACATAGAAGGATTTCCTGACTGTTGTGGTGATGTGGTTATTGAAGGTGAGACCACTGTCCACCTGTGTCTCTAAGTCTCTTATCACACTTTTGGTGTTTAGTGTACTGCCACCTATGTGGTAATTCATGGGTATATGTTTTTTCCAAAGGGGATAACTATACATTTCTTGGCATTGAGCTTGAGCCCATGGCTCTGGCACCAAGCATCTGTTTCTGTAAGGCCCTTTTGTAGACTATCAACATAATTTAGGGATTAAATAATGCCTCCCAGTTTGCAGTCATCTGCGAACTTTGTTAGCCAGAGTCCCTTAGTGTTAGCCTGTACTTCAGAGAAGTAGATGCCAAACAAGAGAGGTCCCAGGACTGAACCCTGAGGTACTCCACTTGTCACTTGTCTGGAGCTGGATTTGGAGTCAGCTACTTTTATAGTGTGGGTTCTGTCAGTAAGACAGTTGGCAACCCATCGTGTGATGTAGGGATTAATGCCCAGCTTAGTAAGTTTATCTATGATTCCAGAGTGGGGGATGGTGTCAAAGGCCTTGGTGAGGTCCAGATAGGCTATGTGGACTGCCTTACCCTCGTCCATGGCTCTGGAGACTGATTCAAAGAAGCCAATCAGGTTCAGGAGACAAGATCAGCCCTTCACGAACCCAAACTGGGTGGGGTCCAGTGTTTTAAGGTTGCCAATGTCTTTGTTTATAAGTTCCATGATAATACATTCCATGGCCTTGCAGATCAGGCTCGTCAGACTGATGGGACAGTAGTTCCTGGCATCCAAGGTGGATCCCCCCTTGTGGAGTGGAATAACTGTAGCTGTGTGCCACTCAGTGGGCATGAAGCCTGAGGTGAGGGTATGATTAAATATGACACTTAGGTGAGGTGCCAGTTCATTTTGTAGTTCATGTACACAGCCTGGGATGTCATCATGTTCCATGGATGCTGTATTCTTAGCTTTGGAGAGTGCGTTTTTTACCTGTGTGGCCATTATTACCGGAATTTGGCAATCTTCTAGTATTGAGATGGGCCATTCAGGGGGTGAGAGGGGGGTGAAGTTGCAACTGAATCGATCTGCCAGGATATTGGCAATATCCTTGGGATCAGTATATTTAATGCCATTCTGTTATAGCTCAGAGCAGATTTGAGCATTGCATTTAGATTCTTGACATAGTTATAGAATGCCTTGTGGTTGTCTTTGGAATAGAGGATTTTATGAGGGATCTCATCTTCTTACTGAGGCTGGTAAGGGAGTTTTTTGCATCCTGGGATTTTCCTCTTTTCTGTTGAATAAAAAAAATAATGCAAGCTCTGCTACAGCAACCAGAGACTTGTAAAAAAAAACAGGTCGCTGTTGTATCAATTACCTGATGTACAGTAGCACCTTGCACGTCTAGCTTAAATTAGGCTCAGGTCAAATAGAATTGATCTTTCATCCTTGACAAACCTCTCCAAGTGAGCAAACTCATTACACAATAGAATGGAGCAGAATTAGAGTGTATGTAACACAGACAAAAACAACTTGCTATACTTTACTGCATGCCACCTCATATTACAATGCAAAGAAACTCCATCCACCCCCAAAGTCTTAATCAAGCAGACTGCCAAAAAATATAAATTAAGTATGCTTCAAAACAGGGCAAGTCTGCAAGCTTAACATTTCATTCATAAAGTCTTAAAAGTCTTAATTTGAAAAGTGAAAGAAGCAACAATCTGTCAGCCTTTATTTCAACAAGAACACAACAGCTTCTAATAATAGCATTTAACACAACTACACATGACCCAATTGCTAGGACACTGAAATTAAAAGCTGTGCCGAGGAAGAAAACAAGTTAACCCTTGAGACATTTGATGAGATGAAAAATGCAATGCACATTAGAAAGTCAACTGTTTAAAACCTGCCACTGTAGGTACACAAAGCACAGCATTACAAAGTAAAACCAGGATGCTGTGCATTCACCAAAAGACGTCGACTCAACCTTACTTCAGAAAACCCGTAATCTCATGTCAGGGTAGACACACACAGATCATAAAGTTGATATAGTACAAATACACTGTTAATTTTCTCCCAGTAACTCTCCCAACATAACCTTATACACATACAGCATGGTAATCTGTTGATTTAAATCGTAAAACATAAAATCTACAAGGGGACAGTACATTTTCTCACAGCAACTGCCCACCTTACATCCTCACAACATACACTTAAAAAATAAAACTTAAATGTATGCCCACCTCCCAATTTTTGCCTCATATGTTTGGTCTGTTTCTCATATAAACGTGGATTTCTGGCAAAACATTCAGGACTGAAGTCAGAAAATAATTGCCAACATTACGTTTGTAACAGTAATATTTAAAGTGTCCCTATTTTGGGACCGTCCCCCCTTATTTGTGGCTTTATCCAGATTTCTGCCTCTAAATAGGTATGTGGCACACACTGTCAATTAAGAAAGTCTTCCTAAACAGAAAACAAAAATATTGCACACATCATTGGAGCATGCTTAATGTGCAACATATCGAAATGCCACTAGATTTGAGGAAGCAGAAGTGAACAGCTTTCCGCATCATTATGCTTTAAGCTCTAACTCCCTTGCCTATATTAGCTGCACCACAGAGTAATATTTACTCAAGTCAGGTGCTTAAACAAGTCCGTTTTTACAAACATCCAGGCTTGCAGGTCAACAGACAAAAATACCTATGTTGATGACAAGATGCCAATGCTCTGTCTCTGCAAGGGAAAAAATGCATCTACAACTAAAACCAGACAGAGAAGATCTGCCACACTACAGTTGTCAATGCAAATTTGTATATACCAGGAACTGGTATCATAACTATGAGGTAGCAAACACAGCTGTTTACATACTCCTTAAATTACTATATCGAACCCAATCGCCAACTGCCACAGTTAGGAATGGTCTCACTAGCCGCACCAGCCCCCAAACTGTCAAACATTACTAGATGTGGCACTTTGAAAGTGGGATCTGGTTTGACACCAGCCTACCAATATCAAACTCAATGTGTTTCTTACCAGGTTGCTTATTACGGTCTTGACAAAAGAAACTCTTGAATATGCAGTTCCAACAATCTTAGGTCCTTCACATTCGTGGCTCTGTTACTGGGTTTAATATGCCAGTCAAACTTCAATCCTGTGTGTACCTCCAGTGGTAGCCCCTTCTATCCTTTAGGCTTCCACCTTTTTATATTTAATTTTCTTCAAGAAATATTGTCTTTTAACACTGTTGGGATATAAATTCTTCGCCCCCTACCTCACCTGCTTTTCAAGCCTTTTTCCCCAGTGAAAAACAGTTTGAAATACTAAATAAGTCTGTCTCGTGTCTCGGGTTCAACTCAACAACAGGCACTGCCACCGCCATCTCACTATCGTGGGGACTCATATAAGTACCTCGCACTAAACTAGGCTTTATGCCTGTAACAATTTTGGGCTGTTGTTTTAAGGGAGCTGTTTATGTTTGTTTTAGAATTACTTACTTCCTCAACTCCAAACTTAGCACCCACACTCTCTTCATCATCCCATACAGCTCTGCAGTGCTTCCTACCTTCCCAGCTGGCAGCAGCAACACTCTGCTTTGTCCAAATTGTCCATCAAATGTCAGCTCTTCCATACAGCTACAGCCTATCTTAGGCAGCACAGAAGATGAAGATATTCTAGCTTAGCTCGCATTGCAGTTTCAAATGGCTGTTCTGTACAGCAACATAGAAGATGCCTTGCTCGCATTGCAGTCCTTCACGCTAAGGATTTGAGCAGCATTTCATCCGGAAATGCACTCACGTTGAGCTTCAGCTCACTTCCGACAGGCTGTTTCCACAGAGCTGATGTCATCACATGTGTGGTGATGTCAGGTCAAAAAGCCAGGAAATAAATTTAAAAACAAAAGTGCGAAACTCGGAAATTAATGGGTGCCACTCGGTAATCGTGGCACCCCATTGTTAGGACCCCAAAACTCATTTTTTACCGAGTAATTCAGTACAGTTTGGAGGTATGGCATTGCTCCATACACAGACATTGAAACACACACAAAACATCCGGAACTGCCATGATGGAGATGGAACCCTACCACCATTCTAAGTCACACTACAGCAGTACGCAGTTAAAAGATGCACTACAGAAATTACAACCTTCCCAGAGGTGTATTTCTAGGTGGGTGACATCAGCAGCCTTGCCAACATTGAGTATATGAATTTTAAGGAGTGTTAGTACCCTAAAAAGCATTGTTCTCTATTCAGTCAGACACACACACCCACAGTTGGCAAGTCTGGGGTTAGAAAACCTACCTATTTCATCACACTACAGCAGTACACAGTTACAGGACGTGCTACGGAGATTACTGGGTTATGATTTTCTCAGAGGTGTATTTCTAGGTGAGTTACATTAGCAGCCTTGCCAAGGTTGAGTATATGAATTTTACGGAGTGTGAGTAGCCTAAAAATCATTGCTCTCTATTCAGTCAGACACATACACACACAAACAGTTGCCAGGTCTGGGGTTAAAACACCTACCTAACTACTTTCTCACACTACAGCAGTACACAGTTACAGGATGCACTACAAAGATTACTGAACTACGGCTTTCCCAGAGTTGTATTTCTAGATGAGTGACATCAGCAGCCTTGCCAAGGTTGAGTATATGAATTGTATGGAGTGTGAGTAGCCTAAAAAGCATTGCTCTCTACCCTGTCAGACACACACACACAGATTTACACACAAACAGTTGCAGGTCTGGGGTTAGAGCACCTACCTAACTATGTTATCACACTACAGCAGTACACAGTTGCAGAACACGCTACAATGTTATGCTGACAGGTACTGGTGGCTAGTATCTGCAGTGAGTTATATCCGCACCTCATGTGTTGGGGGCCCTTTGGCTGTGTGCTGGGTGGGACAGGCCCGGATGGCTCCTTGTCACGGTCACCCTCTTCCACACATCTATGCCCATCTACCTTTGGCTTTTTATAGTATGTTGTCCTTACATATATGTCTGTATTCCTATCCAGTGTGCATGCAAGGCAGGAGTGGTGCATACTGACATCTGGCTGCACTGAGAACTGCGACTGTCTGATATGTCTGGTAGACTGGTGTTTGCAGACATGGCCTTCATGTGTTTAAGTGTGTGAGCATGCCCAGTATGACCTTTTAGTATGTTGTTGACTGACATTGCCTTCATTCCTCTAAGTGTGTGAGCATGCCCAGTATGACCATGTGTGTTGCATGAGTGAATCAAATCCAGGTAGTTTGTACTGCGGTGCTGACCTTTGTGCTGTACACCGACAGGTAGCATGCTGTGTCTGCAGGGTATCCATTGGTCATTTGCCATTGACTGTTGCTACATTTCTGCATAGAGGGGGGGATCCTGACTGTTTCTACTGTTCTACACAGGAGTGCAGGGGCACACCTGACTGTTACTATAAGTGTACGTTGGATGGGGGCCACACCTGACACTTGTACACATTTGCTAGGACTGTACTGGTATGTCAGGTACTCCATTTCAGTCTGTAATCTTACATATTCTGCTGACTACATATTAGTTTCTGACTTCCTATCCTTCACAACTTACATCCGACTGCCTGACCTGCTGTGGTCTGTCTGTGTAGGCCTGAGGGAGGGGTTACCCATAAGGCACATTCAGAGGCCAGAGTGCAGCATTTGTTTGTGTTTGTCTTCACCTGTCCTGCTGGCTGAGACTGTTGTTGGGTATGTGAGCCTTCTTGACTGGCATGTGTGGCTTTTATGGATGCCCATGTTGCTCAGGCCATTTCCTGCAGTGGGTTTTGTCACCGTTTGTAGTATTGGCTACTAGGGTGACTCCAGTATGTGTTACAGATGTCATGGTGCCACTATGGGTGTCTACTGTCTGCTGCCTCAACATTCGGCCACCCAATTCCCTTGCATGGTCACATCCATACCATAGCTACATGTAACAACACATTCTACTCCATTTGGCAATTGGTAGGTTGATTGACTTACCTTGAGGGTGTGCCGGACTTGAGGATGGTGCTGGATGACTGCCTATGTCGGATGCACATAGTACACTCCCTATTCATGGTTGGGCACATGTAGTGTCATGTTTGGCATTCATTTTACTGTCTGTGTAAGTCAGAGAGAGGTGTCATTCCCTGGGTCCCTACTGTGTCAGTACATATGTTATACATTGCCTCTTTGCCAAGGCCAGGGCATACTGGGCACACCTCCTTCTGCCTACTGGGGCAGGCTCAGGTTGTTCTTACTCCGAGTCACTCTGTGTTTGGCTTTGGTGGGGGGCTGTGTGGCCCTGTTCCATGCTGTTCCTGCTGTAGCTGTTTCCACAGGATTATATTGTGCAGCATAGCACATACCATAACAATTTGGGTACATGTAGCTGGTGAATACTACAAGGCTCCACCGGATGTGTCCAGACACCGGAACCATGACCTGAGCATCCCAAACACATGCTCTATTATGTGTCTGGCCTGTGCGTGTGCCTCATTATGGCATTGCTGTTCAGGTGTGTGTGCATTTCTGATGGGTGTCATCAGCCACGGCTCCAGTGGGTACCCAGCATCTCTCACTAGGTGACCGTAGGGGATGTCCACATTGGCAAATCTGCTGTACAGCTGCATCAGATGCCATATGTGTGAATTGTCAAAGTTTTCAGGGCAGCCAGCACACGCATTCATTATAATGCCCTGGGTATCACATATGACCTGGCAGTTGATGGAGGGGATGCCCCCGTGGTTGATGCAGACCCTACTCTGCTCACCGGCTGGTGCTTTTAATGCATAAGTGCATGCAGTCTTTAGAACCCACTACCCCAGGGTATTCTGATATTTGGTGGAAGAGACGCATATTACTCGTCAACACCTCACATGTGTTGATGAAATATACATGCTCACTGGCATGTGCTGACATGGCATCCAGGAACTGGTGGAATACTCTGGATGCTGATGCCTGTGATATGCTCATGATATCCCCAGTTGTGCTTTGGGAGGTACCTGTGGCTAGTATACCTAGGCCTACACATACCTTGGTATCCACTGGGATGGGTTCCCCTCAGCCAGTTTGGTGTGCCAGGTGTGGCCGGCACAGCTCAACAATTTGCTGTAGGAGGTCTCTGTCCACCCTATAGCACTCCACTATCTCCAGCTCATGTAGCCCCTGGTAGTTTAACCTGGGTCTGTGCACTCTTCTCTGTCTCCTCACTGTGGGTTGTTCGGCAGCATTCACATCCTTACCACCCTCAGCCTCTTGCACATGTTGTTCTATGTTGCCTGCTACAGCCCTTCTCATTTTGTAGGTTTGTTTGTTAAAATTCCCTGCTTGTATACACCGGTGGTGTAGAGTGTGGAAAAAACAGGGGGAAGGTGTTTGCTTAGTTTATAGTAGTGTTCTGGGCTGGGCTGGTCTGCTGCCTGTGTAATTGGCTGATTCTGATACATTTAACCTGTCAGCTCAGCTAGTTCTCCTTGATTACCTTCCTACTGTTGTTTTCCTTTCCTATTGCCTCCCTGTTCAAATGCACATGGAGCTGCTATTTCCTGGTTTAACTTTTTTTTTCTTCTTGTACAAGCTGGTGCGTGGGGTGTGCACACCCGCTTATACTTTGTAAAGGGTGCTTGGCAGGTGTAGACACACCCCTAGCTTACCTGTGCTAAGCTAAAGGCAATCCCGATCCATCCAATCCACTTACAGTTTGCCTGACACCCCCCCATGATTTCACCTATATCCTAGTCTTGTACCCAGGTATTTATACTCTTACACTTTTGGGACCTGCCTCACACCTTGGGGAAAACTGGGATTCACTATCCTTCCCCTCATTTGCATAGACTTGCCTGCTAATGCATAGTTACATGTGTCACACTGTGCCTCCCCCCTTAGCAACCACTACTCACTAGCCAGGTTGTCTTTTGCCTGTCATTGACTTGCATGGCAGAATACTGATTTTACACTAATAAATCTGAACCAACTATGTAGACCAAAAAATGGTTCCAAATCACTAAAGGGAGAATTGAATTATCCTTTATTGTTATTCCAACAACAGATGATGAGCGCTTTCGTCTACCAAATGAGACTTCATCAGATCTTTTGGTAGATCATTTGGTAGACGAAAGCGCTCATCATCTGTTGTTGGAATAACAATAAAGGATAATTCAATTCTCCCTTTGGTGATTTGGAACCATTTTTTGGAATACTGATTTTAGTTAGAGTGTTGTTTTTAGGTTAATTTTCTTATTTCCTTACCGGTCCTGTTTGCACACTGCTGCCCTATGCCTCAACGGACATGATCGGCAGACATATCATGAAAGTTGTATTTTGTACATTTGATATTGTTTGCAATGCCATTGGCCTTCTACTTGGCTATTGGCATGCTTCCTCAATGCTATGCAGCCTTTATTTGGAGCTGTCATAGCTCTGTTTTGCAGTTTGCAGTGCTGTACTTGGTTACTAACCGAGTACATTTTTGCATATTATGCCAGTCCTGCATGCCCTGCTTCCTTCCTCCTGGATGGCATATTTACTTCATTTGCATGGTTTTCACCTGCAAATGGGGTGATTTGCATACGGGGGCTGGGGACGTGCAGTACTAGTGCTACAGCACTCGTGCACGTCAAACTTGCACCTACGTGGATCATTCGTCCGCCATATTGGCAAAATTTCATGTAACACTAATCATGCATGCCATGCAAGCTTTTGAGAATCTGGGGGACAATGTATCCATTTAGAAATTGTCTATTGTCTGCTTCCTGTCTCCAGGTGTTTCAGACCTGCAGGTGTTGAGGAAGGTTGTTAACTGCCATGTTATGTCACTTAGCAGGCTTGCACAATGGAAAGCAAAAGATGCAACAATGTATCCTTTTTGAAATTGAGAATGTCTGTATCCTGTCCGTAGGTGTTCTGTTTGCTTTGTGTGTTGGCTATTAGGCCAGGTTTCGTGAAGGTAAGTGTCACACAAATGTGACAAACAAAGCTCACCTTGTTTTATCCTTGTGAGAGGTGTTTATTAGGTTTCATCCTTAAAAGACAAAAGTGGGAAGGAACCATGATCTACAGACAATAGATACTGTATGGCTCACCGTGTTTGGCAGATGTTCTACACACACGTGATTCACGGGTGTAGTTTATGTGTTGTTTAGCACAGAAGTACACTAGATTACATTTATTCTATTTTTTCCATTTCCCCTTTTTGAGTTAAGCCATACATCATGCAAATATTGGTATTACAAAAGAAAATCAAATAAACAACATTATAAAATAAATATTATACATTAAACATTTTTACGCAAGTCTGGATTTGAACTGTCACACCAATGAATTTACAAAACAGAGTAAGGGTGTCTCATCCCTCTTTGCCACAGATCTATCTCTGCAGCAGAAATGAGCATAATTGTGCATACAAACAAGTCCAAAAATCATTCACAGTATTAACAAGACATATAGGACTTGTACACACTCAGTTGTTCGCACGTGTGTTAATTTCAGATGTAATGCAATGAATGACCATACAACCATATATGACTATTGTTTGCAGTAATGTCTTATCTTTGGTGGTCTTCATTCTTCTCTTATCAAAGTATTAATCTGAGACATGCAGTCTGTAAGGCAGTTTTGTATCATTGTCCTTAAAATGTATGAGAATATTAAATGGCAATAATATACAGTTTTCAATAAAGGCAGGGGAGTTTGGATATTACTGACAGAAACTGAGAAATATGTGCTGCTTATTTACATTTAAAACCTATATATAAATACTTCTACACTTTGTAATTGTAGCCTGACTGACACACCCACTGAATATAAGGGAATTTGAATTGTTGTTGTGCTTTCCTTCTCCCTGCCAGTAATCATTCACAGTTGCAATCCATCAGCAACAAACATTGAGGGAGTGTCTGCACTATGTATACATTTGCTACACAGAGCCAAGAATATGGGATTCTGCAATTCTAATACATTCACATCTTATTTGCATATTCATCATGCACACAGGCCTGAATCTACACTATAAAATAGTAACTGTGCAGCTAGGGAACCTGAAGGTAAGGAGAGGTGTGTATGTGATTAAAACAAAAGAAGATTGCTATTACTTTAGATTTATCTACACAGAAGACTACTGATATTGATAAGGTATGGCTGAATTTTCCAATTATATATTGGATTTGCTCACATGTAACTAGTAGAAAATATATCTATATATATATATATATCTGTATTATATATAAATGTAAATTTTATCTGTATGCACTTCTTAGCAATTTGTTGATGGCATAGGCATTTTTGTAAGGGCATTTTACTTTCTCAGATACATGGTCTTATTAACTTTTATCACAAGTGTTACTGTTACAACTGTTTCACTTTACATATATTATATTGTCAATGACACAGGGATGTTAGCCTTCTGGGAGGACCAAAAGATAATTCTAGGGGAGTACTAGGCACAGGTATATGTGACTGGCAATTGGATAAAAATGATTGTTCTGTGGTAAATGTGTCCACAAGTTTTTGGGACAGTTTGTTAAAAATCACTTATAACACTTGATTGATATGTTGTTATTCCTTTGATTGGTACAAAATGTAATTTCCCTGTTGCTTTAGGGGTGGGGAAGCCAGGTTCCATTTCTGTGTTGTCACAATCAAAAAATGCTTTAATAGAGGGTTGCTTTCCAATGGGCTAGTCCTTGGTTTGTATCAAACCTTGGCTTATGTGTGACTGTGATAAAACCATAAGCCATTTTTATATTTGAATAACTGAAGTTTTTTGTTTCTCCAGTGGGTAATATTGAAACACTAATAATATGCATTATATCTAAGCAAAACTTTTATTTATGTAATATTTATGTGTAGTTTCCTTCTTTTGTGTTACCTAGGACAATGGCACCCAAGCAACCTAATCCCAGCAACCCTCCCCCTTTAGTGACGCAGAGAACAATGTGATTGTACAAGCCTTTCATCCACATAGTGCCTTTCTGCTTGAAAGAAGACATTGGTTTATGTCGGGAAAAATGCAAATTTGGAACCTGATAGTGAACAATATCAATGCTGTTGGATGGTGCAGCAGGACATATGATCAGGTGTGTCATAGAGCCATTGGTATAATTTCATGGGCCCTGAGGAGAGCAGCAGCAGTAGCCTGTAGACAGCTGGTTACTGGGGAGGCCTGCTACAGAACCACCACTGACACCAAATGAAGAGTTCCTGTCCACTGTCAGGGATCCAGAGAGCTCAGTGGAAAGTGCACAAAAGCATGTGATTGATGTTGGTGCTGCTGTTTCAGGGATGACAAGTATGTCCCAAGAGGAGCTTCCAAGTAAGCTTACATATGTCAATGTTTAATGATTTTTTTGCATAGTAAAATACTGAAAGCAATAGTTAAGTTGGTTTAATAATTTTTTTGGGGGGGCACCTATTTATAGACTGATACAGTTAACAACACATTCTGGTTCATTACACATGGACTTGGAGTGGACATGTCATCCAAGTTTTAGTTAAATGTATTGTTAATGGACGTATAAAGGTAACCCATTTTCCTCTGTTATTGTTATTGTAATGATGGTGTCCTTACATTTTGTTTAATTTTTTCCAAGACCATCCTCCCTAGCAAATGTGGTGGTGTCATCTGCACATGGTAAGCCAAACATTTTTATTTCAGTACTGATGAGCGTTTGACAGAAACATGCATTTGTCGGTATGTGTGAGGTGGGTGTCAGGACTGTGTGTGTATTGCTGTACTATCTGTGATAGTGGCAGCAGTGTTAGTTTGTTAGCATATTTTAAATTGTTGTAGTGTAGCTATTCATTTCTTTATTGTGTTTGTTGCTTATTATCATAGGTGATCCTGACAGTGGAAGTGTAGGACTCTTACCACCTGATGTCAGAATATCGGCAGAATCTGATGATGATGATGGTGGCCAAACACAGGCACAGTCAGGGGGTGCAGAGGTTGAATCTGACACTGAGGTTGACATTCAGCCATCTCCTGCAGTTTCATCAGACACAACCAGTAGGCCTATGCAAACCCATTTTAGTGAGCCTTTAGATATTGGACAGGTGGAGAGTGAGACACTTGTCCAGGGTAGTGTGGTTACTGAGGTTTCAATGCCTGTTGACTCTGGCTGTAGCCAAAGTGTGAGTGAGGTGCCATGCGGGAGGTTTGTGAGGAATGCTCAGAGGAGGCCTGCTGTCCAGTCCCCTCCTGATCCTGGTGTGTCTTTCCTTGCCATTTGACATATGCTTAAGGCCATAATGGAGGTGCAGGCATGTTCCAATAGGGCCTCTGAGGAAATGCTTTGGGTTATAGATGTGGCACACTTTGACATGCATGATTGCCTAAACCATGATTCCAGTTCAATGGATCAGATGAATGACACATTGAACAGGCAGTGTGCGTGATGGAACATCTGCTGGGAGGGGGACGGCACCCACATGAAAGTAGGTCAGCCACACTATCTGATGTTAGCCAATGTGGCCGTGCCTGATCATGCTCCTGTAGTGGCACTACTTCCACTACTCAGTCAGTGGTTGAGGTGTCCACACTCAGATGTGA
Organism: Protopterus annectens; assembly: GCF_019279795.1. Lineage (NCBI taxonomy): Eukaryota > Metazoa > Chordata > Ceratodontiformes > Protopteridae > Protopterus > Protopterus annectens. The sequence goes on along the minus strand of NC_056728.1, from coordinate 515,206,242 downwards.
CAGGCCTTAGGTGTGTACTCATGAGGACTGCTTGCCCAGCAGACATCAGTCACATTCAGGCAGCAGCAGTGCATCTGACTGTGGGCATGGACGTGCCAGTGCAACTCCTGCCACAGCCAGTTCTCAGGTCAGGGATGATGATGAACTGTCACCTCTGCTATGCATGGCTCATACTTGTCCAACATACCAGGACATAGATCTAGCAGAGAGCTTGGCAGGGTTCTTGCAGACACTCATACACCAATTTCATCTGGAGTGCCCATACAGACACCCACACAGCAATTAAATGGGTCAGTCATGAGTCTTACATCTCATTCTGTCTTAGTGGTCATTTGATACTTTATTCAAATGTCTGCCTGTTTCTCTTACTTACATGCACTCACTACCTTTTGTGTCAGCCTAGGCCTCCTGCCCCAAACTCACCCACAGCACCCTGTGCAAATGATAACTGTGCCACATCCTTGTTTTCTATCTTTTGAATTCAGGGATACGTGTTTTTTTTTTTGAAGCTCAGGGTGTATAGCTAACTTAGTGATTACCAAATCTGTGTTGGTGATGCTGTTTTCAAATTGTATTACTTTTTTACAGGTTTTTGGAATATGTACATCCCTCCCATCCACTCTTAGGGCAAAAAAAAAAACTGGAACAAGCCATAAATAAAAGTGTGACAAAGGCACAACAATGGAGAGAGTTTTTAAAAAATTGTGGTCTTACAAACTTAGACAGTTGACAGAATAATAGGTTTTGCATTACTATTTTTATGTCTTTTATTAGGGATATGAAGTCTTCCACTGAAATGTGTGTCATTATTTTCTAAGTTCACTCTTTAATGATTTGCCAGTACAAAGGCATGAGGCCAAACTGTGGACATTCTGTAAAAATATGTATATTTTCAACGTACGAATGTGTGAGTCTTTGATACATGAGGCCTATTAGTTACTAGAGGACACTACTGTCACATATTGATGTAATTGCTGTACAAACTACCCTCCTTATATTGTGTGTCAGGGCCGGCAACTCGGCACGTAAAAATCTACTGCCAATCATTAGCGGACCGGAGTTCCGCTATGGCGACCCCTAACCAGAAAAAGCCGAAAGACACAACAACAACCAAGTAACAGTATGCAAGGATACGCCATTCCTTTGTATTTTTAGACATTTATTTTTCTATTCCATGTTCAACACTAACCTTGGAAATCCAGCAGTTGCAAGAGTTTTAGTTCAGGGCTGACTTTGCCAGATGCTAGCAGTGCACAGCTATTACATGGTTAAGTAAAGGTTGTGAGCATTGCCTGGCATCAATGTTACTGTATGTATGTGCATAGGATGAAGGTTTTAGCTCCTTAGGTGGTGACTGTGTGTGCTATATGTTACCTCTTGGCTATAGCAAGGTCATATTGTGCACGCTTACATCTGCCTACACTGGTTCTGCTGGTTCCCCCTCTGACTCCTCACCTGTGTGGCTGTGGTGACCTTTCCAGTGATGGTGGGATGTGTGGTCCTTCCCCTTGGTGTTCCTGCTTACACTGTTTTCTTAAGGATAATGTTGTGAAGTATGGCACAGAAAGTGAATGTCTCAGCACATGCATGGGGATTGTACTACAGGGCTCCCCCAGATGCATCTAAGGCACCAGAGCCATGATGTCATCAGCCCAAACACATGCTCTGTGATAGTTTTTGTTTATGCATGTGGCTCATTCTAGTGTTCTTCAGTTGGTGTGTGTGCATTTCTGATGGGCATCATTAGCCATGGTTTGAATGTATAACTTGCATCCCCCAGTAAATGACCCTGTGGGATATCCTCCAAGGAACATCTCATACAGTTGACAGTTGTGCAAGATATGGGAGTCATGGTAACTGTCTGGGTTGCCAGCACACACATTCAGGATAATTCCCTTAGTTACACATGACCTCACAGTTAATGGAAAGGTAGCCCTTTCTATTTAAATACATCCTTCCCTGGTCCCCAGGTGGTGCGTTGATTTCTAAATGTGCACAGTCTATGGCAACCAGGACTTCAGGGTAGTGTGCTACAGGGTAGAACTTCTGCATAGTTCTAGTTCTATCCCCAGGTTTACAGAGAAAATATATGTACTCACTCTCTGGCATGTTGTAGCATAGCAGTCAGGAATTGATGGAAGATCATGGACGATGATGCTTGTGACACCCCCAGGGTGTCCTCTGTTGGTCTCTGGAAGGTACCTGCAGCTAAAATTCTAAGTGTTACACAAACCTTAGTCTCCACTGGGATCGGTTCCTCTTGGTTTGCTCTTGCTTTCAGTTAAGGACAACAGAGGTTGCAGAGTTGCTCTGCAGTGTTTCTATCCACCCTGTAGAGCTTTACAATTTCCACCTCATGCAGATTGTGAAAAGTTAAATGGGGTCTAAACACCCTTCTCCATCTTGACTGTGGTCCGTTAGCAGCAACAGTAGCAGCAGCAGCAGCATATACTTGGGCCTGCTGCACATACACATGAATAAGAGCAACAGCAGCCCCTAACATTCTTTCTGTGTACCTAGCTTCTGTGGCTGTATTACAGTAGGTTTTGGAATTTGCAGGCAAAATTAGTTCTGAGTCTACAGAATTGCTTTATAGCTTGTTGAATAGTTCCTCTGTCTTGGATTGGTTAATTAGCATACAATTCAGCTGCTTATGCTGTAATTAACATACCACAATGTTTACCATGATTGAGCAATTCTACACTGCGTGTAGAGCTGCTTACTGAAAACAAAATGTTTTGTTGGTTTTAGCAGACTGTGTAGGTAAGTTTTTGTTTTTGTTTTATTTTTGAAGATTTTAATATTATTGTTCTAAAAATGTGTTGTAATAATTTGGAGCTTTTATCCCTTGGCCTCTTCTGAAAATGGGCTTCTACCCAGTTGGACTTTCCTGGTAATCAAATGTCAATAAATAAGTAAACATAAATAAATATATTTTTCAAAAAGTCATGACTGACATGTACCATTTGCCCTCTGAATAAATCTTTTTTGCCTGTATGCAGAAGAAGCAGTAATTAGAGCCAAATATGGATTTACTGACTGGTTCAAAATTGGAAAAGAAACAAACCAGGCTGTATATCATCAATTTGCTTGTTTAATGTATATCCTGAGAAAGTCATGCAGATCAGATCTGGAATCAAAATTGTTGAGAAAAATATTAATAACTCAGATATGCACTGATACCAGTATGAAGGCTGAAACTGAAGGGTATTGGAAGAGCCTCTTCACAAAGGGGAGATGAAAGAGCAAAAGCTAGCTTGCTGCCCAACATCACAAAAACTAAAAGGATGTCATCTAGCCCTATGAATGTTTTGCAAATAGATAATGAAGAAGTAGAGGTAGTGATCAATTAAATTTTCCTGCACTTAAAGGTGTCTGTAGATGGTGACTGCAGCCATGAAATTAAAAGATGCTTCTTGGAAGGAAGTCTATGGCAAATCTGAATAAGACATTTAAAAAGCAAAGACTTTACCATACCATCAAAAGTTTGTATTGTCAAAACTATGGTTTTCTCCAGAAAATATATAGCTGTGAGAGATGGCGAACAATTAAGGCTGTGTACCAAAAAAAATCAATGCTTTTGAATTGCATTGTAGAAAACTTTTGACAATTCTATGGATTGCAAAAATATTATATCAGTCAATATTAAAGGAAATAAACTGGCACTGTTCACTGGAAGTTTTGATAGTTAAACCTGAAACTCAGGTATGTGGTCACATGATATGAATAAAGGATTCACTAGAGAAGACATTTTTGTTCAGAAAGATTGAAAACAATAGAAAAATGGCAGCTAAGATGGATAGCAATATTAAAGTAATGAATACAAACTTGAAAGAACTTAAAACAAACAGTTGTTGACAGCAGACCTGGTGTACAAAAATCCTTGATTTTGTCAGATACAGCATAATGACTAACACCAAAAGGGACAACTGTGAAAACTCACACATAATGACTAACACCAAATGGGACAACTGTGAAAGCTCACACTTCAAATGTCCTAAAGTTTGATGTCTTTCCATGGTTAAAGAAGCAGTGGCAGCTGGTGGCCTCAAATCAAAGGGGAGCTGCAGGAGACAACTGGATTGGTGGGGCCAATGGGAAGGGGTGTGGCCAGCTAGAAAGGGGTGGAGCAATGCTGAAAGCCACAAAAACAGGGACTTTAATTAAATACGCTGCCTTGGGTGCCAAACCATCATTATGAGAGTCCAATCAAGACAAAATGAAGTGTAGAAGAAAAAAAATATTTCAGTGCATTGGCTACGTGGCAGCTTACTTAATATCTAGATGGAAACAAAAAGGTTGTGAGGTATGAAAAAATAAATTACTTTTTAAATACATTACTGGAATGCCAGTCAAAATCAAGTATAAAAAAACAAGCAGCACTCAACTCAAACCACTTCTCCTTGCACTGCAGTTCTAATTATAATTTGTATTCAGCTTTATAAAAGTACCAAGTAACATGCTGAAAGTAGCAATCTCTGTGATACCCCCACTTGTAAAAATGTTTCTTATCCAAAAAAGTCCTTCTACCTAACAATAACGATTTACTTGTTTCACGGGAAAAACATGATCAAAGTAAAAAATGGACAGCAAACAAGAAACAAGCTCAAGATAAATTGCTTAAAGGATTACTGCACAGGTTATGGACCACACATGATAGACTGGCATTCTGTTTAGTTTACAGGTAAAGCCTGAAAAGATGACTGCAAGTCTCCAGCAGATGTAATGAGCTTCTGAAAATACTGTAATCCTGTCCTTTATTACAAATACTGTTGTATGGATTTCAATACCCAAGGCTTATATGCTATCTAGTTATGTAAATAGTCTTTGCATGGCAACAACAAAAATGCTTTAAATGTTGATAATTCTTTAACAGTATGCTTTTTAAAGCTTACTTGCATCATACAGTCTCAGGCAAGCTTACCTGATAGTCATTAAAGCATTACAAATAAACGAAACACTGATAGAAACTGATGAAAACTAGAACTGGTGAGCGAACCAGGAGACCAAAAGAAAAACAAGTGTATTAGCGCTTTCATCCACAAATTTAATGCGTGAACTTCTTCAGAAACACTTACATAACAAACTCAGTTCCTTAAATACTAACAATACAGGAAATGACCTCATATCAATTAATTTTGATTATTTAACCAATGCACACATAAACTAAATATCAATAAAAAATAATGATAATAATAATCATGAATAAAACCGTCAAATCAAACAAACTATTATACAATGAAGCATATGTAAAAAAAAAAAAAAATATATATATATATATATATATATATATATATATATATATATATATATATATATATATATATAAATATATGTGCATATGCATAATTGTATAATGTACATATAATAAATATAACATTATCTATACTTTAAAAAACATTTTAAATTAATAGAATCATTAAGGCCAGGTGGCTTATCTGAACCCAGCACAAGTTGTCACATGGTCTCTTTGCACTCAAGACCATTCGCAGATATACAAACCGATGGTTTGGACCGTGGAACAAGTAAGTTGGGTAACGACAACGTTTACACGGACAACGTCAATTGTAAAAAAAGCATTTATGAACTTGAAAAAATGGTGCATAGACATGTAACTTTAGATTTAGAGATCTCTTATCTGGGTGAATGTATTTCAAGAAAAATTGTGCCTCAGGGTTTGCGGACAGCAAACTTTCCGAATTGTGTCACCGACGGTGACGATTTGAGTAATCAATTAATAGAACTTTATAACAACACCGGTTTAGTTATGATGGGCTAACTGGTCACACATTACGAGAAAGAACTTGAAACCATCAAAGAATATATTAAACAACTTGACGAAAAAATAAAAAGTTTTAGTTGTTTTAAGGACTATGTTATTTTATACAATGGTGTGGAGGCGAAGGCCGATAGGCACCGACCATCTATTGTGGCCAGAAAGCAGAACAAACTTAAAAGAGACATTTTAGCCTATCATTTAAAACAGGCCTATGTACTGCATGATAATTTGAAAGAGATTTCTAATGGTACCTATGGTACTAGTAATACAGTATGTCTAGACATCAATGATGGGGGCCAAGAGGTTTCAAACAGAGCATCACCTGTATCAGTGGATATTCATGTTGGAACTTAGGTTCCTGACAAGAACATTGGACAGAACAAAGTGAATAACAATATTGAGTTTGGTACCGTTTCTGAATCCTCAAATCAATGTTCAACTAACCAGTTACCAACAAATTATGCTCAAGCAAAGGCTGGTGGTAAACAAACACAGAATCAGGGCCCTTTTTGGCCAACTTTGACAGTGAACAAACAGACTCACAAGTGGAACAACAACTTCCACAACAAATGGAAGGGGAAAGGGAAAGGGAAACACCCCAACCAGAGGAAATACAAGTGAACAAGTTTCCACAGGTTGAGAAATTTTGCAATAATGTAATGAATTTGTCTAGTATTGTTCTGTCTACTGATTTGGTAAATGTTTTAAAAAAAGGTTTTTCTTTTATTCCGAACAATAAGGTCAATATTGGGAAATTGTTAATAGATTTTAGACCGTATTTGAGAAAACTCAATTTATGTTATATTATGCATGATGTGTTGGTTCCTTCTCACACGTCCTCTACTGGTGGACCAAAGAAAGCTAGTACCTTTAATCCCCCTTTGCATAATACTCTTCAAGTTTTTCAGAGCTTGTGAGAACAAGAGTTTAGAAAGATGAATTATCAGCCAGGTGAAGAAAATTTGGATATATCTGAAAGGCAAGCTTTGTATGACTTGTGTAAAAATTCTAACATTAGAACAATGAAGGCTGACAAAGGAGGTAAGATTGTGGTTATGGACACGTCTCAGTACAATGATTCTATGTTTAATATGTTCCAAGATAGTGAAACGTATCAAAGGGTTCATGCCACTGATGTTAACAACAGTTTTCAAAGGGTTAACACTTTATTGTTTGATATGTTTAGTCAGGGTGAATTAGACCACCATAGTTATGAATATTTTTTGGTTGAGCATCCAAAATTGGCCACTTTATTCGGCATTCCTAAGGTACATGTCAATGTACATAATCCACCATTTAGACCCATCATCTCAACAAAACAATCTAAAACAGAAAACATTTCTATTTGGCTTGATCATTTATTAAACCCTATTGTGCAGAAATCTAGATTTTATATCAGAGATTCCTGGCATTTATTGGAAGAATTACGTAAATTGAACATTCCTTTGAAATCTGTTAGTTTTGCTATGCTTGATGTAAAATCTTTGTATACTTCAATCAAGCAGGAAGAAGGGTTGGATTATTTGAGGGAGTACCTGTTCGGTCACACCGACATTGACACTGTTAAAGTAAACACTATATGTACTTTAATGTAGATTGTGTTGGACAATAATTGTTTTATATTTGGTAAACATATCTATAAACAGATCTCGGGAGTGGCCATGGGGGCCAGAGTGGCACCAGCATTTGCCAACTTGGTAATGGCCAATTGGGAGCTCAAATTTTTGGTTAATCACCCTAGTTTCAACAAGGTACTTTCCTATTTTAGATTTATAGATGATCTATTATTTTTATGGACTGGTACCTCAGATGAGTTTTCTGCACTAGTGGATGACTTCATTCATACTACACAGTTTTTGGGTTTTAAAATCAGTGGATTTGGAGTAAGCATTCCTTTTCTTGATGTTTTACTTACTGTGGACAGAACCAACAACACATTTTTTAGTCAGGTATATAGGAAGGAGGTTTTTGAGAACCAATACCTTCATAAAGACAGTTTACATCCTGTACATATGAAGAAAGGTGTTGTTAAGGGGCAAATAATTCGCCTGAGTAGATTGACTACAGATGATGATGTATTTTTTAGGGAAGTTCGATTCCTATGATCCCTATTTTTACATAGTTATACCATAGATTGGATCCAAAATATAGAGCAGGAAGTCATTTCACTCAGGAAGGGTGTTGCCAAACCTATTCTTTTGTCTGACCATATAGGTATTAGTTCTAGATCCACTTATTCAAATGTTGAAAATACCTATAACATTGCCTTTCCTTTACCTATTGTTGATGAAATGTGGTTTATCAAAGACATCATCATCAACAATTGGAAGGTGATGTTAGGCAACAAAGATTTGATTGGCATTTTAGGGGTTAAACCTACTTTTACTTATAAAAAACTACCAACATCAAATCTATGCTTGAAATGGATTTTACTAGACATCAGGACAACACCAGAGCTGTTAGTATCAAGAAGGGCACATATGCATGCAACAATTGCAGGCAATGTAGATTCATTAGCAACAGTACTTGTGTACATGTTAAGTCCCTTAACTACACAATTTGGGCCAAAGGTTATTACAATTGTAATTCGGAATATGTAGTATATATTGCAAATTGTGTATCATGTGAACACTATTATATAGGTAAAACCAAAAGGGTTCTCAAACGGAGAATTTATGAACACAAATTAGCAATAAAAAATAAAGATAGGCTTAATTCTTTGGCCAAACATTCACAAGTGTGTAGGGATTTTAAGAAATTTGAGTTTTCAGTGTTGGACAAGATCAGTACTATTAATTTTGGAGGAGATTTTGATAATATTTTGGAGTGCAAAGAGACCATGTGGCAACTTGTGCTAGGGGCAGATAAGCCACCTGGCCTTAATGATTCTATTAATTTAATATGTTTTTTAAATTATAGATAATGTTATATTTATTATATGTACATTATACAATTATGCATATGTACATATATTTATATTTATATATATATATATATATATATTTTTTTTTACATATGCTTCATTGTATAATAGTTTGTTTGATTTGACGGTTTTATTCATGATTATTATTATCATTATTTTTTATTGATATTTAGTTTATGTGTGCATTGGTTAAATAATCAAAATTAATTGATATGAGGTCATTTCCTGTATTGTTAGTATTTAAGGAACTGGGTTTGTTATGTAAGTGTTTCTGAAGAAGTTCACGCATTAAATTTGTGGATGAAAGCGCTAATACACTAGTTTTTCTTTTGGTCTCCTGGTTCGCTCACCAGTTCTAGTTTTCATCATTAAAGCATTGCTACTTAAACACAAAGCAACAGGTACTGCAACAACATGCATTTTCTGAATAAGAAGAAGCCTAAATCGACTGTATAAAAATATGACAGAAAACCAGAACATTCTGCAAAATCAAGGACAGATGAAAAGCCACTGCAGTACTTCTGTCTACCTTGGATGGGGGGATATTATGCATACTTAACACTGCATAACTGCTCCTTGCTTTGCTTTGACACATACAAAGTCACTATGTGGGGGAGTGGGGGCGCAACTAGTATGTAACAATTTGAATTGTCTCTGGCTGGCGGTGATGGCCCTGACACATTTGTCATACATCTCAACCTCAGAGCAAGAAATCTGGACAAAGCCATGACTAGAAGTGGGACAAAGGCCAAAAAATTAGGACAATTTTTAAATTTTGCTCTTATAAACTTAGGAAGATAACAGAATAGTAGGCCCTGCATTAGTATGAATTCTCTGAAGGGTATGAAATCCGAAACTCAAATGTCTGTCATTATTTTCTAACTTAAATCTTTAATGATTTGCCACTAATTTGCCAGAAATCCACAATTTTATGAAAAATGGACCAAAATATGTGATGCAAAAAATATAAAATAGCCATACAATACAGCTGGGAAGCTATCAAAGAAGGGACACTTTTTAATATTAGTATTGTTAACTTGAGCAGCTGAGACTCTACATGCATTTCTGAAATTAAAAGTAATCTATAACTCTGATCATTACAGTTATTTATTAATTGTAAACCCTCCACATTTTCTTCCATATTTTCAATTTTGTAGAGGGATTATTATGGGGACAGCAACATTTTGAGACAAACTCGGGGGCAGTTGAGAGATTTGGATATACCTAATTCTATAAAGCAATTTATTTATATGTGCCTCTTAACACAGGACATTTGGAAAAGGCCAAATATATTGGGGGAACATACAAACAGTACTAAAAATTGCTCTTATATAAACTTAGACAGTTGACAGAATAACAGGTCTTGCATGCATTTTTCTGAATGGTATGAAGTCTGAAACTCAATGTCTGTCATTATTTAGTGACTTCATTCCTAAATGAGTTGTCAGAAAACCACAAATGTTATGAGGAACAAACCAAAAATAAGAATCAAAAATCTATTCATTCTGCAAAAATCTGGACAGTTGAGAGGTATAGTTCAGCTGGGGCAGTCTGAGTTTGCTGCTCTTCCCCCCTCACAAAATCATGGTCAAATGGGGCCTTTCCGCTGCTGCTATTCCAATGTCCCATTACTTGGCTATTTCGACCTATTTACCATCAACACTGTAATGCGCATACTACTTTACTTCTACGATGATTTGGATTTAATTTAAAAGTTTTATTTTACATTTTACAGCACAAACACTAATATACATCTGATAAACAAAGCAATGCAGTCTCACAACGAAAATAGATTTGCATTAAAACTTCTCTGCCCTTGAAACTCACATTCATTGAAACAGCATTGAAACCCACATTTAAAAAATACATCTAGCCAGTGGCAGATAAAGATTAACTTTGGGCTGTTCTCAAATCATAGGCTCATTGCACAGGAAACATAAATGTGTTCTTTGATACACCTTCCTGATTGTATTAAATTATATTCCTTGTATAATACAGTACAGGTGTTAGAGGGCATTTTAAATTTATTGTTTTGAACATTTTCCAGTAAACAATGAAACAAAATGCATGCACCAATGACAAAACTGTCCAATTCAGAACATTTACATCATAAAAGTCTACTCAAACGTCTACAATCCACCAGTATTAGTAAATATGCACAATCTCTGGAGAAGTAAAAGTCATCCTAATAATTCCACATTAAAGATATCTGTAGCTAATGAAGAGGTTGCTGCTAGATAACAACTTTATATTTCATTGTTTCATCTACAAATAAAGTACCTGTTGCCCTTGATGAATAAATTGCCTATGTTACATTAAAAAATGATAAGCTAGTAATATTGCAATAGGGAATAAATGGCAAACTGATAACAGGTTCATCGTTATTAGGTATCTCTGCCAAAGAGGACATTCTCAGGACTGCAGCATCCATTCCCTTTAAAAGTACAACACAGTACATTATCAGCAATGCATCTGTATACTGTGGGAGTAGAACCCACAGCTTTCTGCATCAAAAGCAAGTACATTACCTGTTGTGCTATTAACAATGCAAGAAGACTCACTATAAGTAGCACTAAACTTCTCTCAAAGCTCTCAGCTCCTTATAAAGTCCACTCAACTGTATCTCTCAACTTTGTAGCACAAGAAATCTGGAAAAAGCCAAACTTTATTGGGGTGGGGACAAAAGCCCCAGAACTAGGGACACATTTTAAACATTGTTTGTGTAATCTTGGAAAGTTGCTAGAATAAAATGCTGTGTTACCACCATGTATTTCATTGCCAAGGCTTGGACCCAGAACCCTATGCATTACAGTCAAAGCAACATACCACTATGCCAAATCAGCTGCTTCTTGAAAAACAGACAAACTTAAATGGCTATCATTTAGTAAATTCAGTTCTCACCACAGCTCTCAATTTTTTAGCACAAAACACCTGGACAAAGCCAATAGTGGGGGAATACAGCCCCCAAAATAGGGACAAATTTCAAATATTGATCTTATAAATAGAAAAGTGCTAGAATAAAATGTTTTGTGTTACCATGTACTTTATGAAGAATAAGGTATCTGAAATTCAAATGCTTGTCATTATTTTTCAGAAAATCCACAGATTTTATGAAGAACAAAACAGAAATATGAAGCAAATATTTCACAAGTGGTGGTGGGTAGGGAATTCAAGCTCTTACTACCTATTCTCAAGGTACAGGGTTTGAGTCTACCCACCAATATTTCCTGAATTCCTCTAGTCACTGGGGGCATTACACACACACACACACACACACACACACACACACACACACACACACTGAGCTTGATTCCACTAATACACACACACACACACACACACACACACACACACACACACACACATACTGAGCTTGATTCCACTAATACACACTGCTTTGTTAATTCAAACATCCTACCTGAGCTTAAATCCCTTCCTGCAGCAGCTTGATATTCCAATGTGCAGCTTCATTAATTCAAACATCCTACCTGAGCTTGATTCCCTTCCTGCAGCAGCTTGATATTCCAATGTGCAGCTTTTTTTAATTCAAACATCCTACCTGAGCTTGATTCCCTTCCTGCAGCAGCTTGATATTCCATTGCTTATTTCGAAAGCCCTGTGAGACAGCAGCAAAGTCCTTGTCCCAGTGAGAGCAGGCTCTAGCCTGCAGATATTTCATTCTGATCCCCTTCCTGTCTGTGCAGTTGTAACTGCATAGACGTCTGGGATCTCTGTACAGAAAATGGCTGTCTTCCTATTTGGACTGGTTTACCAGCAGTCTGGATTCCTGTGTGCATGTGTGAAGTTCCAGGAACGCCGATCACACGTGCAGAAGTCTGGGACTCACATTTGTTTTTTTTCTTTTCTTTTTTTTTTTGTTTCATTTTTTTTCTTTTAAGTTTGTTTTATTTTCTGGGGGGGGGCTGCAGTCCTGCAGTCCAATAGCATGAGCTGCCCCTGGTTAAAGGAATCTGAATCCATCTGCAGGCTGAGTGATTTTACATCTTAATCCATGCAAAAAAGTTACTTTCAAAAGGAAAAGAGAGAATATGAAACTTCTTATATAAAGAATATAGAAATGTTGTATTTTGATAAAAGCATGCAAGTAAAAGAATTGCTGAAATCAGTGTTTTTGATGCAATGTAAGTTATTTAATTGCTTGCATGAAAGTATTGTAAGGAAAGCTGTTTTATTTTAGTGGATGAGAGTAAGAAAATGAAGGTCCTTGAAATCTGCTTGCAGTATTTGTGGCTAATCTTGTAAAGCAAACCATCTCAGGTAATAAGTTGCACTGCTAAATGTTATTAACTTGCTGAATTGTGACAAGCAAAGAAAGAAAGAAGGAATTGGGATAAGAAATATTTAAAGTGCTTATGGTATGCAGATGTGTAAACAGCAGAATATAAGATGTTTTCTAATCAATGAATGCACTCAAAATATATTAAAAGTAAAAGCTATAAAATGTGCTGTAGCTATGAGAGCAATTTTAACACTGACTGTTAAGGAGTGAGGTCTGAAACGGAGAAAAAAAAAAGAAATGTTGAAAATTTAAAGCAGGAATAAGTAAAAGAATAAATACAGGGAAATGAAAAATAAAATAGTTAATGGGTGATATTCATAGCCATTATGCATACTTGTTGAAGGCATGTGTGCTGCCTGCACACAAGTACAGATGAGGTACGATTCATAGACATAACGTGCACATGTGCAACAGTTAGAAACTTACTTAGAACTTTGTAGGCAAAGGAACAGATAATGAGATGTAAATGAGTAATAAATTTAAAAACACTCAGTGGTAACAGAAAAAAAACACACTTTTGCAGAAAATGTATAGAAACGAGGATAATTTAATGCCAATAATCAGTTATAGGGTTTCATGTTTGACTTACTAGTCAGGAAAAAGGGTGGCAGAGTGTGTGTGTGTGTGTGTGTGTGTGTGTGTGTGTGTGTGTGTGTGTGTGTGTGTGTGTGTGTGTGTGTGTGTGTGTTGGGGTTACCACATTTCATTTCCAGTGCAGCAATCTGTACATTAGCAGGTGTGTGGAGAAAAAGTTTAAAAATATATATTAATATATAAAAACTGGAGTTAGGAATGTTCAGTAAATGCACAGTCAAAGCTTTATGTTTATTCACCTTTATCCTTACTTTTTCTTGTTTTCACACAATGTGATGAGATAGAAGCTAACCTTCATCATTTTTAGAGGAGGATTGAGAGGCTGATGTATGACCCCATAAGTAGTACCAGGAAAAATAATTAAGTAGTAACAAAAAATTAAATTAAAAAAATAACATTAGTAAGTATTTAAGGAATATTTTTGCACAGAGGACTAGGGCACTGCAATATTACAAATATATCAAATGCAGCACTACTTGCATCTTAGTAGCTGTATCTTTACATATCACTTCATATTGCTTTAATAATTACTCCTTATCATGTATAACATTTGTTAAGGCACAAAATAAAATGTATACAACTCAGTTAAGCAGAGTAGGCACACCTCCTTTATTGTAATATAACACATGTGCATGGCAGACTAAGCAATTAAGGTCTTGTCTTCCTGAACAAAGAAACTACAGACATTATTATACTGTTAAAGCTTCAGAGCTAAACACCTCTATGTTGTTCTGCTTGCTAAGAAGCTACAGACCCCTTAGCTAAGCTTTCCCTTATTAGGCAAAACAGAAAAGGTATTGTAAAACACTTAAAACGTTTTCTTCTCTTCTCACACTTCTCTAAGTCCCCCATTAAATGCTGTGAAGCATCACTCAGATCAAATTTTTTTTAATGACTGGAAAGTAACAACAAGTTTTCAAATGGGTAGACACTTTTCACACACAATCTAACATTCTTCACATGCAATTCTTTCTGTCCTTTACGCACACAAAGCTTGTACAAATGTTTGACAAAAATAATTTTATGAGCAATAAACACGTTTATTTTTGGATGGAATAAAGAAACTTTTTGAGTACCTTTCAGTCTCATTTTTTTCTTAAATATATTTTCATAAATTTGCCCCAAAATTTCTAGTACACTTACCTCACTATCTTCCTTCTCATCATCATGTTCTTTGACATTGGTCATTGGCAGTTTTTCATTTTCATTTTTGATAAGTATATTCTACATCTAATACTTTTTCTAGATGCAAGAAGCTTGATTTTTACTTTACATACAAATAAAATAATGCATAAAGGCATTATCATAATAGAAATAAGCATAAAAGAAGTTCAAAGCAATTTTTTGCCTATCCTGAAAACAAATTCATTAACCATTAACCATGCCTGTTGAGAGTCATCAGCATTTTTAGCAAGCGACAACTCCACAGCATTCTGAATAATTTCTAAATGACAATGAATGGCATGTTCATTATCTGGAATAAACAAGCAGCACTCTATTGGAATGAACATACACATAGCCCCCTTGGATGCAAGGATGAATTCAAACATAATTCAATTCCACAACACTACACATTGCAGTCATTTCAGTAGTAATCTGGTTTACTGATTCAAATGTAAAAAAAAAAAAACATAAAACAATGTATACCCCATTTGCCTGCCAACAATTAGCGTCATTCTCCAATTCTATCTACCAAACCACCCCTACGGTCAAATGATAAAAACTGTTTACCATCTACAAACCCCAAAGGGCTGCTGGGGTCAGTCTGTATTTCAATAATGTAGCTAGAACTTGGAATAAAATTCCTGTTTCAGTCAGGTCTATCTCTCACACCTTTATCTTTTCAAACTATTACTAAAAGACTTCTTGCCTGTCTTCTGAATTTATCTCCTTATCTGGGATATAGTTACATCATTCATCACCATGTTATCCCGTTAAAGCACTAAATCACTTAACCTGCCTATCCCCTTCTAATACTTAAAGTACTATACTTATTTCAAATGAACACAACCAAATTACTATTCCATCACTACTTCTTTATTAGCACTTGAATCTGCTATCCCCTCTAATACCCCACTCTATCCCCTCTAATACCCCACTCTAGTGTATTTCTTAAATCACTCCTGCCTATCTTATACACTACTCTTCTATCTGTAAATTCTCCATACAATGCTTGTTGATTAATGTCTGTGAATGTCAATACAAATGTTATAATACTGATTACTATGCTATGCATTCACAGAACTTTGTTATACAATTTGTTATAAATACTGATTGCATTAAATTTGTTACCTTAGAACCTTTCTCCCCAGGCCTCCACTGAAAAAGGGCACCTGTGCCCAGTCATACTTTCCCGGTAAAGAAATGTCAATAAATAAATAAATATGTTACACTGCTCAACACTTCTAAGAATTTGGACAGTTTTCTCAATTCCAAAGTTGACATTGCTGCTCCATAAGTAGGTAAAATACCCACTCCAGAAATGGCATCATCACCCTAGTCCATATGTGACAGTCCTTTCAATGTAGTTTGTTCTATGTCATGATGATAAATCCAGGAAGTGCCTATTTTTTGGCTGGATTTTTAATGTCCTTTGTCTTCCTCTTCTGGTCAACATTGTGATTGCCCCACTGGGTAGAGTCTCTGTATGTTGAACATATGGAATACTATGACCAGTCTGCTGGCAACCAGGGATAAGCTTGATTTCCACAAATGTAATGAAATTCACACAACATGGCTATGCCCTGTCCTCCATCCCTATTATACATTCACTGGTACTGTAACCATCACTCCACCCAGCAGAACATTTTGCATTTTTAACATAGCAAGTATGTTCTTTGACAGTTACTTATAGCTGAAGTGGAATAAGTCTAGAGAAGAGGGAAACATGATGCCAATAATTATTTCTACCACTTTTATGTTTTTTCACCAAAACTGCTTTAAACACTGCTCCTATTTCTGTCTCTGTTGCTGGTACCAGAAATAAAGGAATACCCCCCACTGTGTGTTATTGGTATCTGTGCACACAGCCAACAGTTGCTAACATTCATAGTCTTAGCAATAAAGTGTGACAGGAAAAGTATAAAACTTAGGATGCCAGTCTTGTGATCTTTGTACAATTCTAACAAATTGCTTATTTTTGATAAAAAAATGTTCAGTACTTAAAGTTTCAATGGCTTCTGATGAAAGAAGAAAATGAAATAAAAGAATGATGTTTATACCAGTATAACTGTTCAGATAATGAGTCCATATGAATGTTGGTTAGGGTGAGGCTGAAGAGGCTTCTCAAGGAATTGCAAACTAGGCTGATTCACTTTCCATTTATAATTAATATATTATCAATTTTAAACCAAACTCCTCATAGGGTCATGTATCAATGGCAGTCCTATCAGCAGTGCCTGGTCACCTGACTTATTTTGCAGTTTCAGGGCTGATTTCCACTCTTTGTTGGAGGCAAAAGTGCTGGCTCACTAGTAATCACTTTGGCCACATTGATTTCTCTGTTTTTTCTTCTGGTACAAGATGTGATAGATTCACCATCAGGGATGGGTTGGATAATGTTGACATTCCACTGATATTCATCATTAGGGAGGGCCTTCTTGCCATGCACGATATGGATCTAAGTGAGTGATCCTTCAACAATGAAGGGCAGTAACTGTTGTAAGGAGAACCAGGAAGTGTCTTTTTCATCTACATTGAAGAGTGTGGTGTTTGGAGAAATATCGAGCATAAACCCAATAACTAGGGACAATGTCACAACAAGAAGCAGGATCAGGTTGTTGAACATCTGCAATGACCTGCAGGTAAATAAGGTGCAAAATAGAAATGGGAGGCTTGCAATAAAGAAAAATAGATTCATCAACATTTGTAACTCCAAATTTCTAGGCAGTTATATATCTGATAACCTCATGGGCCAGCCCATAATGATTTCATGGGCAGAGTACTTTTTATGAGTGCTAATTGCATTACAAACATTAAATAACACTAGAGGGAAAGGCTTTAACAACTTAAGAACAGCCTTTCTCGCAGTTTTGCAATTTTGTTTTTACAGTCTGATTCATTTTTTAACTATTCCTGAAGGTTGATGTCTGTGTGGACAATGATATAATTTGTTTACTTTCATGACTTTACATACTTGCTGCATTTCCTGACTAGTAAAATGAGCCCCCCTTTCTAATTAAATACAACAAGGTACACCAAACCTGGGTATGATCTCTTGTAACAGTTTCTTGGCAACTGTAGTCACATCATTCTTAACACAGGGATACGCCTCAAACCATTCAGAAAACACATCCATAATTACTAAAACATACTTGACTTTTTGATGTTGTAGGAGTTCAGTAAAATCTCACTGCACAAAACAAAAAGGTCCCCATTTTTTTAAGACTGTGTAGAAGCAGGAACCATTTTTGATGCATAATACTGAATACACAATGTATAAGTATTTATAAAGCACAGAATGACTTTGGAGATGCAAGGGAGCATACTGATCAGTCAAAATTTGCCTTATTAATTGATTTTTACCCAAATGAGAAGCCCACCCCAACTGGACTAGAAAACAATGCAGGACTACTAGCCTGCCATCTCGATGATTCCATAATGATTCCAGAGACTGGCTATAGCTGTCATATACCCACCTTACCTTTTTAAAGTTAGCAGCTTGATTCAGAAAAGACAACAGTTCCTATAAAGAAGCAGGTATATTATTAACTTGTAATTGCTGCAAAAATAAAGTCTGAACAGAATAAGATGATGCAGCTTGTCTGGCCTCCACATCAGCAAATGCATTTTCTTTAAAATGTAAAAATCATCAGTCGTATGAGCAACACAATTGACCACGGCTATTTCTGTAGATAACAAAAGTGCATTTAGTAGTTCAGTAAAAAAAATAGTTTTTAATAATAAGAGTTCATGCTGATGTTATATACCCTCTTTTTGTCTCCAAAATGTTTCTGCATCCATTTTGAGTCCTACCTCATTGTTACAGGTAGTCCACAACTGTGATGGAATAGCTTCACATCCTGCCAAACCAATCACACTGGAGATCTCTTCTTATCTAAGAACTGTGAAGAGTGTATCTTTGTCTGAGCAAATATAGGCTGAATACAGACCTAGTGGAGAGGCCTTATTCAGGACATTCAAAAAGACTCCATTCAGAGTAAAAAACACAGTACACCTTAATTTACCGAACAGATCTCTACCTAACAGATTTAAAGGATAAGAATTTCCTGCAATGAATATGCACTGATCTTGTAATAAGCCTGTTTGAAATGGGGCAGCATTCTTCTCTGGATAATCCAAATGAAATCCCAGAGATGCCTACAGCTCTAACAGAGTTCATAGAATGTGTGAGGCTTTTCACATCAGATGGAGTTATAATAGATTGAGTTGCCCTGGTGTCTATAAGGAAAGGAAGAGTAGAATTGTGCATTTTATTATTGACAAAAGGACCTTTCTGCTTTACTGGTAACAAAGGAAATAGTTGTGTCACTTGTTTATGGTTGTCCAATTGATTCTTCTGCAATATTGGTGGCTGCCAAATGGTACTCCTAGTTGGAGGCTGTCTCTCCACCTGCAAAGGGGCTTGGGCAATGGGCTAATTCATTGGATGAAGGTACATGTTTGTTGGCTGAATTTATTTGAACTGCAGGTTGAAGATTGCCTTCCCTGTCAAGGATTAATATCAGAGGATAGGCAAAAAGAAAGAAATAGGGGGGGTCCTAAATGAAAGACCACCACTGGTAGAGTTTTTAATAGAATCTAGAACAGGAGCTGCCATAAAAAAAGGAATAATTAGTAGAGCATATGAAATATTGCATGATAATTGGAAGAATCAATAAGAGGAGCATAGAAAGGATTGGGAAGACAGATTTGATAAGCAATTCACAAGGAGACAATATGTAACAAAGTCCAGAAGATCTAGGATCTTTGCCTGGAAGTGTTTACACAGGTATTTTTATTCCCCAAGTAGGCTCCAAAGAATTTTCCCTCAGGTGGAAAGCAAATGTTGGAGGTATTACAGGCAAGAAAGAGGTGGATGGGAACATATTTTCTGGGAGTGTAATGAGCTGGCAGACTTCAGCGACTCCCTGAGAGCTGCTCTTTCAGAGATGGTGGATGAGCAGATTGGCTTCACTAGGGAGATGATTTTTTTTGAGCTATGATACAGAATTGGAATTGTCTAGACACAGGAGCCTTGCTGGGTCTAATTATGGTGGCTGCCAAAAAAGTAATAACTAGAAAACGGAAATCAAAGTCTACACCAACTTTATCATAAGTAGTAAATATAGTAGCAGAAATAAAACAACTGGAATTGGGATAATTTGAAAAGGGATGGAGCAAACTACATAGAAAAAATGGGTATTATGGGAACAATATATGCAGAGAAGGAACGAGGTTTAAGACGCAAGCTTTGAATGAGCCATATAATGTTTAACTGATAATGACTAGATAGATTATAAGTGATGTGCAATTTTTGCAACTGCCATTGTTTCAATGGTATCTGTGATGTATAATGTTTGCAACTAAAGTGGTGTAAATTTTGTTTGTTTTTAATTTATATAAATATAAGATTGCCTATGTCATACATGATAATTTAATAAAGATGTTTATTAAAAAAAGGACATTCATTATGCCAATGCCTGCTTTGACAAGATTTAAAACAAGGGTCGATAGGTGGTTCATGCTGCAGGGTTTGATGTTGAGTAGGAGGACAAAAGTTCTGAAAGAACTGTCCTGAGACTTGTTTTTTTTGGAAAAAAACTGAATCTACTTCTGCCTCCCCTGTTTCACCTGTTGCGTCCCCTACATTTTTTACTTGATCTTCTATAGACAGTAGCAAGCCACCCACAAATGCTACTGACAGAGCACAGGCTTCATTAGGTTCTGGGTGTCATGAAAAAGCCTCAAACACATCTATCATGCACTGTACACATCAAAAGATTCAGTTTCCTTTTATACAATGGCTTTGATTCATGCCAAAGTAGGTGTCAGAGGTTATGCCACAGTTATTCCTTTCAGTAAGTTGTCCCTCACTATTCAAAATCTCTTATCTATATGTTTTGGAATAGTGTTACCTACAGCCAGTTTTAACCACATCTTTTTGAAAATATCTCGATGAGTAAAAGTCTTCAAAACTGCTCACAAGTCTTCAGTTGTAGGGTTTTGTAATTGTACATGTTCTTCTAAAATCTTGGCATATTTGGCTGAATGTGTTTGAATGGGAAGTGCAGATTCTACAATGGTTTGAAAATCCACTGAAGTCCATGGGCGTTCCACTCTTGGAGTGTGGTCAATGTCATTGTCCTGGGCCTGCTGAAGGGATAGGTCTTTCTTTCTAAGAATGCACCTGAGCATTGGGTGGTGAGGTTGTGGCAGAGGTATCTTCATCAGAGGATGAGCCAGAAGCAGATGAAGCCTCCGGACTTTGCTTGGATAATGGGTCAATACCTACTGAAAATTAGGTAATTAACCTATTAAATTTCGTTAAGGTAATTTTCATACTTGCAGAAACATGCTTCTGCTTTTGACTGGACTCTTCACCTTTGTTAGCTATTCTCATTAACAATTGGTCAGAGCTTGAGGCAGCATGTTGCTGTCACTGCTGTCACAATCTAGTGTTATAAACAGGCATGGGGATTCAATAAACTCTGTGTAGGCTTAGCCCAAAGCCTACACTGAGTTTACATGTTTGTGCGATGAGCAGCAGTGCTAATTGCATATGCATGCTGAGCATCATGCTTACGCAAATACAAGAGCGGAATTGTGGCCAGCAACAGTGCTGCTGGACAGGAAACTGCGTAACACAACACAAACACCTGCAGAAATGTAAACTTGTTTACCTACAGGCATACTAGGTCTGTGTGATTTTGCAGAAAGCCACAGTGACTACCTGGGTTTAATATAAAGAAATGTATACAGATCCAATACGTTATATGAAACTGTATTCAGTGCAGAATAGTGCACAAACCTGTTTTAGGCATACTGAATAAAAGTTTTGCAACATCAAGAAAGGTATATAGAGCACATTATAAATAATTAGTGGAATTAGGGGAAGTGTGTGTATTGAAAAGAGACACACACATGAATTGTAAGAATGAACACAGGGGAAGAAGACAGGTGAAACATAGTAATATTCAGCAGATAAGGGCATGTCAATGTATGTACACCACAAAGACAAGACAGTTGTAGCACAAACACTAATCAAATATCTACATGATACAGTACGAACTGGTGTGTACCCCACCTGTGTGGGTATAGTCATAAACATCACACAGTTATTGTATATTCTGTGACTGTCACACAAGGTGACATATGAATGGAGAGGATTCTTCATGATGGAAACATCCTGACACAAACACTGGAGAGTACAAGGATAATATAAACAATATGAGGTAGGTGCATATTTTGAAACTGTGCAAAATGAGTTGCCTGAATATGAGTGAAGTGTTAGAATAGTTCTCAACTAAGGGAGAAACATAGCAACAGGCTCGTGGAAAGTCATAGACAGAAGCACACACAATCATGGACAATACCGGTGTAATGCCACTATTAATCCATGTCACTGACATAATATATGTGAATGTGAGTGATTACACATGGTTCTGCAAGAACACATTTGTAAACTGTCATGATTTGTCAGTAACCTATCAGGGGGATCAAGCACACTTTCCTCAAAAATTAACATCTGTTGGAGGTGTTAGGAGAGACACTGTTAGACCTTGATTTGAAATTGAGTAATCCTGGTTAGTTGACAGGTTAGCATGGCATATGTATGCCACAGTCCATGCTTTCACAAATGTAACCCATGCTATCAGTTTTGTCAATCAACTATGTATTTACTGTGTGCATCACAGGAACATGTATCATGCATGCATCTTGTATAATATCTTGAAGGAGATTCTCCACTATCAACCCTTATAGTTTATGCACCAAAAATAATGCTTAGCTATGGCCTACAAGATGTGTGGGAACTCACTGTAGCAAAAGTGGTACGCTTGAGCAAATCAGCCCTGGAAGATGTGTTGGGAGATAAATGCAAAAGGGTACATTGTACTCAGTTATTGGTATGATGAGGGATGAGAACCATGGAACTATGATGCCCTTTGATGTGGATATCCCACTCATACTCAGGAGAAGTGTTACATACAATGGAGTTGTTACCACTACAGGCACATGCTGGTGGACATTCCGCTTACCATCTACCTGACTACACAGGCCACATACCACCTGGTCTGCTCATGGGGGGTGCTATCTATATTGTAATTATCTTGTCTATTTGCTTTAACAATGGAACTAATCCCCCATGATTATTCTTCATCTACCATGCCCCCATGGCTGTGGTAGCAATTCTTTGCGTGTGTTGCTACTGTCTGCATTATACCAATACCACACTTGGGTTCATTGATTGTCCACAATTTGCAGTCCTCAAAAAAGATGGTTAGAGAAAGAATGTGTATGTCAATTTTGACATCTGAGATTTAAATAATGAACACAAGAATGCCTAGCACAGAGCCCTGATGTACTGACCTGGTCACTGGATTCTAGATAGAGATGACTTTACACACTGAAACATATTTATCTATCACATATGTGATCCAGTTGTCTTCTCACTTGGTGATGTAGGTGTTTATGGCCATTTGAGATGGTGTCTCTGTAATACCTGACTGTGGATTTATGTCAAATGCCTTGACCAGGTCAAGTTATATAGAATGATAGTGTTGTCATCATGCATGCCTTTGATAACCATCTTGAAGACAGTGAACACATGTAACAGACATGATATAGCCTTAACAAATCAAACTTGGGTTTAGTACGCAGTAGGGATATTACATATGCCCTTTTAGAGAAGGTCCATGATGACTTGTTGGCCTACCTCACAGTTGAGGAGTGTTGAAATTGGTCTATAACTCCATGTATCAGGTGATGGCCCCCCGTCAGAAGGATGCATTATGCTGTACACCCTTCAATGAGAACATAGGCTGTCTGGGGGCTGTGTTGAAGTATGGATCTGACCATGTCTGGTAGGTCACATTTTCATGTTATGCTAAGGAAACCTGTGATGTTGCCAGGACCCATTGATTCTGTGTTATTAGCTGCAGAGAGCACACAGATAAACTGTCCTCCTGAGAATAAAAACTGAGAAATATTTGCAAATAAACTTTGGCTGATGGACACTGACAACATGGGGTGATGTGTGAGGCAAAATGGTCAGAGAGCGCATTGTCTATTTTCTCTGGTTGGGTATGTCTGGTGGCATCCACATACAAATTCATAGGTTCATAGGTAGGTACTAGGCTATCTGCCTGAGGGTATTTATAAGCCTAGCCAGAGTGTGTCAGCTTTCAACGCCCCATTGATTAATTAACTGAGCCTCTGTCAAGAAGAGTCAATGAAGTGATCACAGGGGTGTATTTTCTGTGACCCATCCACTCATCAAGGTTTCTCTTGAAGAGTGGTAGTGAGGGGATCTGCCTAATATAGTTAGGAATATTGTTCCAAAGCATGGGGAGTCTCTGTGACAGGAATCTATCTTTCCAGCATGTTCTATTTATTGTTGTGATGAGGTTTAGCTCAGTAGATAGAGTGGCTCACAGTGACTTGGATTTCTTTAGGTGGAGCATGTCCATCAATTCTGAGTTGGACATGGCTTTGTAAGTCAGGCAGAGATCACCTCTGAGTAAGCGATATGCCACTGAGTATAGCCGGAGTTTTTCCAGTTGGGCTGCATAGGACATATGTTTGAGGCCAGTAATCCTCTTGTTGAGGTACTTTTGTGGTCTTTCCAGCTGTTGGTAGTGTCTTGTCAGGTACATCCAAAATGGGGCATTGTACACTATGATGGGTCTGATGAGTGATGAGTAGCGGGGCACTATAACCTCTTTATTTCTATTATTGATCAACAAAGGAGAGATTACTATCTACCTGGGTCCCCAGATCTCTTATTACCTCTTCTGTATTAAGGGGGCTGCCACCTATGTGGTAATTCATGGGTTTTTTGTTTTTCCCAAACGGGAGGACTATGCATTTTTTGGCATTTAGCTTGAGACCATGACTTTGACACCAGGTGTCCGTCTCAGTAAGGCCCTTTTGGAGAATGTTCATGTCAGCCGGAGAATCAATTATGGCTCCCAGTTTGCAGTCATCAGCGAACTTGGTTAGCCATAGTCCTCCTGTGTTTGCCTGTACTTCTGAGAAGTATATACCGAACAGTAGGGGTCCCAGGATTGAGCCTTGTGGGACACCACTTGTAACTGGTTTAGAGTCGGACCTGGAGCCCGCTATTCTTACCGTGTAAGTTCTATCTGTAAGCCAGTTGGCAGCCCATCTCATGACATAGGGGTTTATGTTCAGGCTGGTGAGTTTTTCTATAATTCCTGAGTAGGGAATGGTGTCAAAAGCCTTGGTGAGGTCAAGGTAGGCTGTGTGAACCACCTTCCCCTCATCTATGGCCTTGGTGACTGTCTCGAAGAAGTCAACCAGGTTTAGTAGGCATGATCTGCCCTTAACAAAGCTGAACTGGATCGGGTCAAGTGTTTGGAGGTTCCCAATGTCTTTGTTAATGAGTTCCATGATGATGCACTCCATAGCCTTGCAGACCAGACTAGTCAGGCTTATGGGGCGATAGTTACCAGGGTCAGTTGTGGCCCGTCCTTTGTGGAGCTGAATAACCATTGCTGTGCACCAATCTATGGGCATGTAGCCTGTGGAGAGGCTGAGGTTGAACAGTGTGTTTAGGTGGGGGGTTAGTTCGTTCCATAGATCATGCAAGACGTAGCCTGGGACACCATCTGGCCCCATTGATGCTGTGCTTTTGGCTTTTGAAAGGGCTGTTTTCACCTGTGCATCTGTGATTTCTGGGACACCACACTTTTCCGGTATTATTGTGGGCCCTTTTGGGGGTGAGAGGGGGGTGAAGTTTGCACTGAATCTATTTGCCAGGATGTTGGCAATATCAGTAGGTTCAGTATATTTTGTGCTATTTTGCACTAGCTTAGAGCATATCTGTGAGTTGCCACTTAGATTCTTGACATAGCTAAAGAAGGCTTTGTGGTTATCTTTTGAGTCCTTGGCTATTCTTCTTTTTGAAGTTAGCCTTGGATGATTTTATGAGGGACCACAGTTTCTTACTGATACTGATCAGGGATGTCTTTCCTTCTTGGGATTTACTTGTTTTCTGAACTAGTTTCCTCCTTCTATTGTATATCCTGTTTATGTCAGGGGTCCACCAAACTGGTTTCCTTCTCTTAGGGGAGTGAATCTTGGTTTTGCTAGGGATGACATGATCCATGCATCCTTGTAGGTGCTAATAGAGTGCATTTGTAAAGGTTCCTGCATCTTGGACACTGTTATCCTTTAGCATGGGGGAGGTGAAACTTACCATCACTGTCTTAAGTAAGGTGAAGTTTGCTATAGAAAAGTTTTTCACTGTGGTTTCCTTGGTTGGGGGTGGTGGTGTGGTGTGGACATCCAGATTGATTAGTTTATGGTCTGATCTAACCAGTGACGGGTTGACCTCCGGTGCGGTACACCTGTCGCCCATGTTGGAGATGACCAGGTCCAATATGTTTTCACCTCTGGTAGGGGAGTTTACCAGCTGATCCAGAGCATTTGAGTTGATAAATTCCAGGAAGCACTGAACCTGGGAGTTTGTACTTGAGTAGTTTTCCCAGTTAACGGTAGGGTAATTGAAATCACCCAATATCAGGATGTTCGGTAGGACCTTCATGTTTTCCAGTGTTTCCAGAAAGGTGGAGTGGTGGTCCTGGGTCATGGAGGGTGATCTGTAGCAGACCACAATTTGCATTGCAGATTTGCTCAATGTTAGTTGCCCATGGATGATCTCAGAGGTATCATGCTGCACCACTAACCTGGAGGTGTAGGTATCCTTGATGAATATGGATACACCCCCTCTTTTTGTGTTTCAGTCAATGTTCTGTGGCCAAAATGTGTGGTATGAGTTGTAGCCCAATAGTGCTGGAGTGCTCTGTGGAGCCTTGAACCAGGTTTCAGTTACTGCACAGATGTTGACGTTCTCCATACTGAGGAGTGCTTTGAGAGCATGCATTTTGAGATTTAAACTCCTGGCATTGAGTAGCATAACCCTCATTTTTTATTTGTGCTGTTTACGGAGGTGGGTTTGACTTTTGAGCCTTGCCTAAAAAAAGCACTATGGGGGTAGCAAGAGCCTTGGCCAGTATTCGAAAGCCTAGGGGTGACAGGTACAAGCCATCTCTTGCAAAGCAACGAGGCTTGTCAAGCATGTTGTCCCAGGCTAACAGACACTGGATACCCTTTGAATGACACCAGAAGCTTAGTCAATTGTTGAAATTGATCATTTTTTCTTTATACAGCAGTATCATTCTTGGTGAGGGCAGGATGCTACTCAGGGTCAGGGTCATACCCGCCTGGGTTACATGATCAGAGAGCTCTTCCATGTCTCTTTTCATGTAGTCCAGGGAGGTACGTCTCAGGTCATTCACACCAACATGAACAATGACAGCGTCATATTTGTACTTGTTCTGGAGTGACCTGAGTACTTGTGTTATGTGGCGGATTCTGGCTCCTGACAGGCAGCTAACAGTAACCTTCTCCTTGTCCAGCCTAGTGAGTGGGACATCAGTGTGCCTGACTATAGAGTCATCTATTACTAATGTGTTAGGTATGTTATTTTGCCTTAAGGACTGTGACTGTGCAGCACACTGATTTTTGTGTTTTATGTGTTGTCTGGTTTGTGATGGGAGGTGCAGGCTTTTTGGGTGTCTGCTTTGGAGGTCTCTGATGCTTTTGCAGGTTTTTATTTAGAGCCTCCGAGTATGAGTTTGTGTATTTATGTATATTTTTTGCCAGTGCTGGTTTAGTATGTCTATGTGAGGCTGGAGTTGTGGTGCAAGTGTTAAACTTCTCCTCATGACTGCCTGTTCCAGTTTTTGGTGGAGAGAGCTTAGCCTCCAGTTCAGCTATATAATTGCATCTCTCCCATATGTTAATGTTTTGTGGTAGGAGGAGAGGGTTGTCTGCGTACATGAGGCAGTTATAACATTGCCTCAGGATACCCAGGTTCACCAGCTGGACTGGAGAGTATACCTGAAATTGCCCTGTGGTCATGCCTGAATAATAGGGTGAGCTGCTTAGTCGCTTGGTTGGTGAGGGGTGAATAATGAGCCTTGGCTTTTTTAAGTGCTTAGGTTGAGAGTTAGACTACTTTTAAGGGAAAAACTGAAGAGGAGACTTGATGGAGCCAGGAATAATTTAGCCCTAGCTAACCAGCGCTGCCCAGACATGCAAAACTGTGCAAACACAGTTTTTACAGCAGGGAAATGAAAGAGATAGAAATTAGCCCAAAATGACCTATAAACTACTAACTTCTGGGCTGAAACCACTCCTCCAAGGACAGATGGCCGCTCAAAGCTCTCTCTCTCACAGTTGAGCAGAGAAACCTCCTTCTATCCAAGTAAGGTATGGGCACCTCAGAAACTTGTAACACAGCCCTGAATTCAGCACTAGCCTGAAAACTGGACTATACTAACTTAGAAAGGTGGGAAACAAGGACATTTTTTTTTTAAAGATAAGGCAAAAACAGTAAAAAATACACTTAAAACAGCTTTAAATGATTACAAACAGTAACAAATACACTTAAAACAGCTCTAGATTACTACAAGCAATCAGAAAAGGCTTTTAAACAAATTACCCAATTAACCAGTAAAAAACTGAACCCTGTTCCTGATTAGTTTTGTATTACCCTTAACATTTCACATATATTGGAATACAAGACCTCCAAATACAACCTTGGTCATTCATTACATTCCACACACTGGTACTATTCACACAGTCATACAACTGCACAAATGTCACATAGTTACATCAATTGCCTATATATGTGTATCATGGGAAAGCTGCATTTGAGCAGCCTGATGCCATATAATAACAGATTACAGGTCAGTTGTTTGTGGTTTTGTGCAGAGCATTTCCTGACACAAATACTAATAGTCACACAATGGTGCTGCTGATCACCTCACTTATACTTGGGAATAGCAACACAGTATCACATACAATGAATTCCACAAGGCTGCAATTGAATCAAAACACATGATACGTTGTTGCGTATATCACAGCATAATAACATGTGGGTGAAACAAGAATTATGTGACCATGTAATCAATATAAATTTATATTGATGTCTGTCACAGAACATTTAATGATGGTATGTAGACACATGCATGTGTGCCATACTACAAGTGTCACTGTCATGGTAGAATGTGAACTGTGTAGAAGGCTGGTCTACTCCACTTCAACAGCATATCTACTAACATGCCAACAATACACAAAAAATGTAGCATACCATCTCAAAAGTTCTAAGGGGACATATTACTACAGCTGTTACAGAAGGACCATGTAATGAAATAGCAGCAATGGCCATCAATACATTAGCTCGCATCACAAATTGTAATGCCCTCTTTTTTTTCAAATTTAATTTTTATTAATTTTGATTTAGATAAACAAGGAACAGAATGCATTGTAACAATTTGTAACATAGATCATTGTATCAATGACAATGAAAATAGTAATACAATTTCAAATACAGCAATGTGATAATAAACAATAACTACAATAGACCCCAATAAGTAGGAAGAAAAAAGGAATGGAGGGTAGCTATTTATTAAGAGAAGAAATTGTAAATTCAGTATCTATAGTACAGGCATGGCGGGGGTAGGGAAATTATTTACACTATTTACAATATTTATAATATTTACAATATTTACAAAATGGATCCCATTGGAAATGTAGAATAATGAGATGACTTAGTAAATATTGAGTGTTAGACTGTAGAGGGTGTTTGGCAATTATAAAATAATGGAAATACTTAGGGACATCTTCGTAGAATTAGATTAAAGTATGAGGGTTATGGGGGGACATTTATTGTGTTATGGTATCAAGCAAATTACTTCAGTAGGACTGGAAGTAGTCTTTTCTTTTGTTGTTATTTGCACAGGAAATATATTTTATTGCCATGATTTTGAAATTTTGCCATGAGATCATATTTGGATTTAACCAATTTGTTGCAATAAAGTGTTTAAGCAGGGTACATAATGTAATTAGGACATGTTTGCATAACCCAGTAGTTGATTTTGGAGTTATTTTGAGAACTGTATTTTCCCAAGAGAATGTAGTTTTATCGTAGCCCATTTTTACAAGTTAAGTTCTAAGGGAGCATCATAATTTATAGATGTTTTTACAACTCCAGAAGATGTGGAAAATATCAACGTTTTTGTAAGAGCAGAAGGCACAGGATTGGATTTTTTGGTAACCAATTTTATAAAGTACTGCTGAAGTAAAATAGGAATTATTTATCATCAGTTTTGTATATATTAGGTTCTTAAAAGGAGTTAAGTTTAGAGTGTTGCGTATTGTTTTATACTTGGATTTGGTCGAGATTTTGTCATTCAATTCATTCCAATAATTAGAGTGTAAGAGAGATGATGCTTGATATTAACTTGTACACTTGGGAGATCATTTTATTTCTGACAGATAAGAGTTTGATGATTGTTTGGATTTATTTAATCTCCTGTTCTTCAATTTTGATATTGGAGAATTTAAGGGCTATTAGTGATTTAAGTTGTCTAAGTAGGGGATCACAAATAGATGGTGCCCCTAGCTGGGTTTGTTGTGCTGACACTTGGGTTTGTCGAATGTTATATTTGCCAGACCATAGCATTTTTGATTTGGGGGAATTTGGATAGATCTATCATTTTATTGGTAATTTTTAGGTTTGGGTTTAGGTGTATTGGTTGAAGAAACAACAAAGAATTTTGCAGGTTCAGGGATGAGACTAATGCTTGAAAGATGTTTATTCCATTTTTGATTATAGGGTGAACTTTGGCAATGAGGTTATCTTTTGGATTTAAGTAAGGAGTAGATTTGGGGTTTATTTTGCAAGATGATATATGGTTATACCAGATTTTTCCCAGGTGAGAGACCATATATGTGAACTTGAATCATAGTTAGAGATCTGAGTCAGGTGGCTTGCATTAATAATATTATAGTAGAGGTTAAAATCGGGAAGCCCAACACCACCTTTTTCCTTTGGTAAAATTAGCTTTTTATAGTGAATTCGGTTTGACTTTGGGAAAAATTGCAATACTCTCTTGTAACTATATTGTACAGCCACACCTCAATATAGCACATGTCAATGACAGCAACATTTATATTTCAACTGTTCATAGAGTCAGAAGACATTATTAGGTTAATAGCCAATATTGCATAAAATTCTAGCCATTATTACACCATTGAAAACAAAATCCCTACATCTATATTATGGAAGATAGAGAGACTATTGTGCATATGTGAATATCTGTTGGATTGCATTACATACTGCCACTGTCTATATGGGACATGTGCACTACACCATGACAGAATTAGTAATCACACATGTAATGGTCTGGAGATGGCTTGCAGAGGCTCATGGAAGAATGCTGCTTCAAGTAACTGCGTCTGCATATTTAACATGAGGACATCCTCCACACCTCTGCAGGAAGGATGTCATATGGCCATTATAGTGGATAAAGGAAGATCATGTCTGCATGGGGCTATGTGAAAGGTTCCCCATAGTCATAGTGAAATGGAGGACAATTCCAAACATCATACAATAACCATAATAATGTACCACCACCACCAACAACAACAACAACAACAACACACACACACACACACACACACACACACACACACACACACACACACACACACACACACACACACACACAGACACACACCAGTAGACTAGGCCTTCTTTGAACATTACAACTGTGTAGGTATAGAACATGAATGCCATGCAGTGTAACATTAGCAATGCCTCATATGTCTGACTGTGACATTGTCACATTGCACTTTATGGAGTAGGATATCATCATTGCATGCTGAGAAAAATATGTTGGGAGGAGTGTAGGACATGGATGTGGAGTCTCATCTTTGTGGGAGATTGTCTCAAAAGTGATATTTGTATGGATAGACACTCAAGTTGCCTGCTCTCAGATTAGAACTCCTATATGTGTAGGTAAAGTAGCTTGTAAACAGAGTATTTAAGAGTACTGCCATAGCACAGACCTGTCTTGAATACTGTCAGAATGCATGCTATATAGGATGGCATTATCAGTGTATGGAAAAAGATGTTCAGAGGAGGGTCTGACATAGCTGTGGACTCACATATCATTCACAATTGTCAACATAGTGATTGTTGAATGCACACACAGTTGACTGCAGTGAGAATAGCACCCCTACCTAATTGTTTACAAAACATAGTACTTAACACAAGCACTACAGCACAAGTGTGGCTTTTATAGTGCCCAACAACACTTTTTAGCTGATGACATCAGCAGTGTCTGGTGAGAAGAAGATGGTAATAACAGGGTCTCACATGCTGGTGTAAAATGCTCTTTCAAATGCCAAGCAAGTGAGCACACACACACACATAAACACACACACACACACACACACACACACACACACACACACACACACACACACACACACACACACACACACGGATACTAATTAACTGCATTGAGAAGAGAACCCCTGACTAACTATTTACAACACACAGTACTTAATAAAATCACCACAGAACAAGTCTGGCTTTTATAGTGTCCAACAACACTAGCAAATCTTTATAGCTGATGACATTAGCAGTGTCTGGTGAGAAGAAGATGGTAATATCTATGTCTCACATACTGGTGTAAAATGCTCTTTTGAATTTCAATCAAATGAACAACCCCCAGCTAAGTACACCAGCTAGAGAAATCAGTATTTAATGCAAGTGCCATGGCACAAGTCTGACTTTTACACTGACGTTGGATGATTTATAGTGGATAACATCATCACTGGATGCTGGAGAGAAGATGCTGTGAGGTCTGAATGAAATGGATGTGTAGGCAAGTACAACTGTCACATCATCATTGGATGTTGGAGAGAAGATGCTGGGAGGCCTGAATGAAATGGATGTGTAGGTATGTACAAGTGTTAAAATGTTTATATTCTATGGGACTGTAATGCTGAATATAGGAAACACATTTATGCTCGTGTGGGTACACACACACACACACACACACACACACACACACACACACACACACACACACACACACACGCACACACACGTGCACACACAGACACACACACACACACACACACACACACACACACACACACACACACACACACACACACACACACACACACTAGTTGACGGCAGTGAGATTAGAACCCCAACCTAAGGACATGAGATGGAGAACTCAGTATTTCACACAACAACACAGCACAACTCTTACTTTTACAATGCTGCTGGAGAATTTATTGTGGATGTCATCATCATGGGATGTTTGGGAAAAGATGTTGGGAGGCATGTATGAAATGTATGGATAGCCATGCATGACTGTCAAGATATTACATTTCTGCATGCTACTGGATTGATGATAGTGTGATACAGACTGATGTTTCTCTGACTATGCACACACACTTGCACATATATAGAGACACATATATACTGTGGCTGCTGTGGTAATCTATCACATATGTAATTAATTAGTTCCCACATGCAGAGCACAGTGTGTGATGATTGCAATGCCACTGAAGTATGTATTTGCCTTGTCAGAGTTGTCTTTATAGATGATGCCATCATCATTATATGATCTGGTTGACATATCCCATTATGAGAATAGTGTGCAAGGTGTGGATGTAGTCTTTTCTGTTGTGCATCTAATGTGCAGGTATACTTTAAGAGACAGCTTTACAAACTATATGCAAACATCTGTCAGGAATGCATGTAGCAGAAATTAGAGATTTTCTGCTTTTTCCCAGTATGTTGTGTACATTGCACACTTAAATTGCCACATGCAGACACACACATTTTTGGGATCATATTTGTGTGTTCATATTTGTGAATAATTGCTATCCACATCAGTACAAGTATTTATTTATTTATTTATTTTATTTATTTACATTTGTTTACCGGGTAATTCCGACTGGACGCAGGTCCTTTTTCAGCGAATGCCCGGGGAGAAAAGCTCCACATCATGTACATGATAAATAGGGATACAAAGTTGCAGCAATAGTAAACAACATTACAGGCTGTTGGCTTTAATACAATCACAAGATATTAATATCAACAGTAGATACAGTAAATGTTGCAAGTTAAGATAGTTTCTTGTCATTTATAATATTAGTAACAAAGTTGTCAGACAAGATGTTAAAGTATGTAAAGACAACTAGCTATTTCTGATTGTGGTTAGTAGTGGCAGTAGTATAGTTGGGTTAAGAGTCTAGGTGGGGGGGTGTTAGTCTGGATTAGAACAAGGACAAAGCCAGTGCAAATTTAAGTGGAATTTGAGTGCAGTCTTGAAAAGGCTGCTGGAAGGTAGAGTAGTTATAGGGGGTGGAAAATTGTTCCAAAGTTTAGATATGGTACATGAAAATATGGCTTCTCCTGCTAAGTTTTTGGGTTTGATAACAGTGAGTTGATTTTTGTTGCTAGATCTTAGGGGCCTAGTGGGGTGATAGGGTTGGTGAAGGTTTTGAAGGGAAGGGATGTTAAGGGGGTGGTTAATAAGTTTATGAGCAAGGGTGAGTTGATTAAAGTGAAGGAGTTGTGGGAGTTCTAGCCAGTTTAGTTCTTTAAGGGAGATACAATGATGGCTGAGGTCAGAGGTTCCAGTGGCAAATTTAGCAATTTTGTTGTAACAAGCATTCAGCTTGTGTAGGTCTGTCTGTTTAAGATTGGTAAGTATGGAGGATGCATAAAGTAGGGTGGAGATTAGTTGGGAATTGTCTATGGAGATTTTAGCCACCTTGGTTAGAAAGTGGCGGCTTCGATATAATGCAACAACTTTTTTATTATGAGAGATATGTGGGTGTCAAATCTAAGTTTGTTGTCTTTTTCCACACCGAGTAATTTTGTGTGTACTGATGGAGAGATGATGATATTGTCTTTGGCAAGAATGTTGAATTGGGAAGTGTTTTGCGTGGCTTTGGAAGGTTGGAACAAGAGACGTTTTGTCTTACTTGGGTTCAGTAGGAGCTGAGCATTGGATAGCCAGCTTTCTAGAGAAGAGAATCATTCCTGTGTGATTTGTTGTAGTTCTTATAGAGTGGGGGCAGAGCAGATGAGATTAGAGTCATCTGCATACTGTATAAGAGATGCTTGTGTGGCGGCAGTATGTAGGTTGTTAGTAAAAAGTGAGAATTGCAGAGGGCCAGGGATAGACCCTTGGGGAACTCCGAGAGTAACTGGGAGGTGAGGTGATATGTTATCATCCCAGATTACTGATTGCTGGCATCTGTCTAGATAGCAGTGGAACCAATTGCAGGCTGATTGTGAAAAGGAGAGGTTGGGGAGAGTAGAGGGTAGTAGCTCATGAGATACCATGTCAAAGGCATTTGAAAGATCTAGAAATATGGCAGTAGAGAAGAGGCCATTGTTTTTGTGATGAAGTATAGTGTTGGTGAAGGAGAGAGGAGCGGAGGTAGTGCTGTGATATGGCCTGAAACCATGTTGGGTTTTGGAGAGGAAATTATTAGTTAGGAGGTAGTTGGAGACTTGGGTGTTTACACATTTTTCAAGTATCTTGGAGAGAGGGGAGAGGATAGCAATGGGGCGGTAATTGGAGGGGTCAGTGGAGTGGGTGCCTTTGTGGAGGGGAATGATGTAGGATATTTGCCATATAGAGGGAACATAGCCTTCTGTTATGGAATGGTTGATTAGAATTGAAATTGGGTAGGCTAGTGTATCAGCAGCAATTTTCAAGTATTCAGAGGGGAGGTTGTCAGCTGTGAGTTTGGTGGGTTTAAGTTTTGACAATAGTCTTTTTATGTTGGAGGTAGGTACTGAGGTGAAGAAGAAAAGAGGAGTGGGGGGTTTAGGGTTAGGAGTTGGGGGGCTGTTGTAGGGAAGTGTTGTTTGTTTAGAGATGTTATAGTTTCAGTGAAGTGTTTGTTAAGTGATTCAGCAATATTGCTGGAGGAAGGAGGATGGACAGCTGGGGGGTATTAGACAATCTGAATGTGCATTGACAATACAAAGATGCACATGGTATGTAACCAAAAATGTTTGACATTTATTTCTGTAGTGAAGTTGATATTTGTGAACAAGTACTGATGTACTAAGTTTCAAGTGCATGGGTGCAGGAAGCACAAGACTACAGTGTAAATATGTGTTCAATCTTTAAAACGTGCCTTACCTTTGGTTGTAATTTTTACACTGACTTACTGGGATGAAGACTAACTATGCAGTAAATGTAAGTAATGCATACTAATAAGAACTTTCCATAGTGCACTGCTGAGCAGCTGGTTTGTATGATCAATGGAGATGTGTTTGCACATGCGAGATCCACATTTAAGGACTCTTAGTGAACTTGAGAAGTACTTATCAATACTGGCTATGGTAGATCCTCACTGTTAACACCAATGAGGGGTGTCCACATTGGGAAGGATAGCAAATACACACACAGTGAAATACACTTTCCCTTAAGAGCACACAGAGATCACAGTCAGTCTGGGGATGGTTTCTCCCTTTCTCTCCAGATCCCCAGTAAGACTCCTCACTGACACAGCTATAGGGTCCAGATCTCAGCCTAGTGGTCAAGCTAAAACCTCCAGCACCCTCTCTGTTCAACCAGTGCTTTGTGTCCCTGCCCAAGTAGCTGACACACACACAGTTTGAGATATGAGTAATATACAAACACACAGACAGTCCTGGAGAAAGCTGGCATAGGTTCTCCAGCTATGCCCCTTCTGCCCAGACTATATGGTAGCACTACTTGCCACCAACCACTAATATCAGCTACTAATAAGGCCCTTATCCAAGGGTGGCCAATTATTACTATGCAATATTATTATCCAAATGGTAAGTGTGATGAACAGCAAGGCTTATTTGGAGTGGCTTGGACAGTATCACTAAATACATGCAATGTACTCTAGAACTTAAATTATCTCTACATAAAACAGCCACAGTTGAAAGGTTTAAAATATTTAATAATAAATAATTAGAACACAAGACAATACTCCTTACTACCTAGTGCTAGTCAAGAGTTCAGAGATCACAGAGAAATGCTTAAAACAATACAGTAGAAACCTTCTGACATCAATACAGAACACAGCTATACTAGACTTACTATTTTCTATCTATAGCTAAGAGCAAACACAGTTATAAAATAAACTTACATATAGAGCAAGGCAGTGTTGGTGATGTTGTCAGTTCTGAAAACAAATGCAAAATGCTCTGATTCTCTCTCTCTCTCTCTCCTTAAATTGATAATACAGTACAACTGACTCATTTCAGATTACATCATTATTCTCTGTTTCCCAGGCTAAGAGAAACTAAGAGTGTAACAGCCCTTTTGATCGTGTAGCTGATCAGGACCCAGAGCAATAAAAGATATTATACATGTAAATTCTAGCCATTAACTCTGGTCTCAAATCAATAAGAAAAATTCCTCCATTCAGACATCTCGGTTCCGAGTTTGGGATCAAACAATTATACAATGCTTGATTTATCAGCTTTCCTTCAACAGAGTGCAATGTGGTTACATTTTTGAAGTTCAACATTTACGATAATTTTCTTAGATTTAAGAGAACAAGCATGTGGCTTACATTAATATTTACAAATGACAGAATTATCTACAAAATCCTATCTAGCTAGGCTGGCAGCCTTCACATACCACCCCCCCCCCCTCAGAGAACTCAAACTAGTTTTTCAAGTAACCCTTGGGAAATGTTGATTGAGAGGGTTAGGTCTATTTGCGTATGCCATACTCCATTCCCTGTCTTGAGAACCCATCTCCATTGGCATTGCTAATCCCACTGTGGTGCTGCACTGACATATATGCTTGCAACCCTAGGCTCCATCTTAGCAACTTGGCATTTTGCTGGCTGGCTCTGTGTAACCATGTTAGGGGATTGTGGTCTGTAACTACAGTGGATTTTCTTCCATACAGATAAGGCTGAACTTTCTGCAGTGCCCACACTATGGCTAGACATTCCTAAATTCTTTTTCTGCAGCTGCATAGCATTCATCCCTGGGTTGAAGGCTACAATTGAGATAAACCACTGGATGCGCTTTTCCTTCTGACGAAATCTGGCCAAATACAGCCCCCTCCCCATGGTTTGAAGCATCCACCTGCACAACACATTATTTGCCGTAATCTGGACTGGCCAACACAGGGAGTCCTCCCAAAGCTTCTTTAAGCTTCTGGGATGCCTACTCTCATGCTGTGGTCCACACTACCTTATCTGGCCTGTTCTTCCTTGTCAGCTCTGGGAGGGGAGCAGCTATGGTACTATAACTGGGGATGAATTTTCTGTAGTACCCTGTTGTCCATAAGAATGCTCTCACCTGCATTTTCATAACAGGTGGAGGCCATACCGCAATGGCTTCCACTTTCACAGGTTCTGGCCTGATCGTACCACTCCCCACTATATGTCCCAGGTAGGAGACCTCTGCCATACCCACCTGACATTTGCTGAGCTTAATGGTCAACCCTGACCTCTGTAGTCTGTCCAGCACCTCTCAGACATGCTGAAGGTGCTCTTACCAGGAATGGTTGTAGATGGCAATATCAACTGTTTGTGTATTCCAATAAACTTGAGGACGAATTTTACAACAATTTGTATTGCCGTTTTTTGCTATAGTGCTTCTGGACTTTTTATCAGATGGCAATATCATCTAGGTAAGCAAGGGCAAACCCCCCCTGTTCCTGCTAGGATATGATCTACCAGCCTCTGGAAAGTCGCTGGGGCATTTTCATCTCAAAGGGTATCTTTGTGAACTCATACAAGCCAAGAGGAGTCATAAAGGCTGACCTCTCTCTAGCACTGGGAGTCAAGGATACCTGCCAGTAACCCTTGGTAAGGTCAATGGTTGTAAGATACTTAGCTCTACCCAGCTGCTCTAGGGCCACATCTGCCTAGGCATGGGGTAAGCATCTGAATCTGTCTGACTTATTTAATTTACTGTAGTCCACACAGAATCTGGTGCTGCCATCCATCTTTGGTACCAGCACCACTGTGGAGGCCCAGGGACTGTTAGACTCTTGAATTACCCCTACTGCCAACATTTCCTGTATCTTCTCCCTCAAAGTCTGTTTGACTATCTCAGGCACCCTGTAAGGGGCCTGCCTAATAGGTCTTTGGGATCCTGTATCTACCTAGTACTGTACAAGGTGGGCGCACCCTGGTTTCCCAATGAACATGTCCCCAAACTCCTGTAACACTGCTCAAATTTCTCAAACCTGGGTAGGAGATAGTTGCTGGGACATTGCTACCCCTTCCACTGAGGTGTCAGTTTGAGCCTCACTGAGGAGATCAGTCACCAGATCTCTGTCAGACTTCTTCTGCAAGCCACCGCAAATACTCAGCACAAGGGCCTCCCTATCATGGTAAGGTTTCATCATGTTAACATGGTACAACTTGTGCCCCTGCCTAGTAGTTCCACCATGTAGTTAGCATCACTTACTTTTCATAGCACCTTGTAGGATCCCTCCCAAGCTGCTTGCAGCTTGTTGTGTTTGACAGGAATGAGAGCCATTACCTGCTGCCCTGCAACATACTCTCTAGGTTGAGCATTTCTGTCATACCATACCTTTTTCTATTGTTAGGCTTCTGCCAGGTTCTCCTGGGCCCTGAGCCTTGTCCTGAAGTTTACAACATATAGCACAACAGACTTCTTGTGAGGTTCACACTCACCTTCTCACTCATCACTAATTAAATCTAGAGGTCCCCTCACCCTATGCCCATAAAACAATTCAAAGGATGAAAAACCTGTGGATTTCTGAGGAACTTCTCTGTAAGCAAACAACAGATGGGGCAAATATTTGTCCCACTCCCTC
This sequence comes from Protopterus annectens, assembly GCF_019279795.1. Lineage (NCBI taxonomy): Eukaryota > Metazoa > Chordata > Ceratodontiformes > Protopteridae > Protopterus > Protopterus annectens. The sequence continues at coordinate 515,166,775 of NC_056728.1, read as the reverse complement.
TTAAACTGGTCTGCAAATGCCCATAGCATAGACTTAATTGTAGAGTTTAACCTCTCAACAAGACCATTAGTTAGGGGATAGTAAGGGGTGGTCTTCAGCTGCTTCATGCCACCGTACTTTCACAGACAAGCCAGCAGGTCTGACATGAAATTGGCACCTCTGTCAATCAGTATTTTTTTTTGAGAAACCTACCCTGCTGAAAATTTCTAACAAAGCATTTGCCACCTTTTCCACCTCAATGGATGGCAAAGGCACCGCCTCAGGTTATCTTGTAGCATAATCTACAACCACTAGGATATACATTTTCCCTATGGAACTTGGGGTACTCAGAGGCCCTACAATATCCATAGCTACCCTCTGAAATGGCTCCTCAATCACAGGTAAAGTCATCAAAGGAGCTCTCACCTTGTCTTCTGCCTTGCCTACCTTTTGGCACTGCTCAAAGATCCTGCAGTACCCTGTTACATCTCTGGAAATTCCAGGCCAGTAGAAGTTCTGAATAATACATCTCTTTGCACGTTTTATGCCCATATTACCTGCAAAGGGGATATCATGGGTTATGGCTGGTAGATCTAGGCACTACCAATTGCTGTACCCTCTCACCTTCTAGCCCCCCCCTGGGGTCCACTCTCTATACAGTAACCGTTTGTCCCAGTATACAGATCCCCCTTCCCTCAAGAATCAGGTGCCTCACTAGCTACCTGCCTCAGGCCTTGCAATGTAGGGTCTGAGACTTGAGCCTGTCTAAACTCTCTCTTTGCAACCCTTCCCAGCTCCCCTTCCACAGGAAGTCTGGCATCCTCTGACAGTGGTGCCTCACTGTCAGCCTGGGTACTATTACTCACCTCTACCATTGCAGTCACTCTGTCCAAGGGAACATCAGTACCCACAAGCAGCTGTGGCTCACCTTCAGTCTCATTGCTACAGTGTAGCCTCCTCCCTGAAGTAACCCCCTCACCAGTTCTGAACTGGCACATCTCGAGCCAACTGGCTCCTTGTCAGCTTTCCATACTCCTCTGCTGACATGCTTGCTTGTTCTCCCTGACTAACTAAGCTCACAAAAGAAATAAAACAATTGTGATCTGAACTCTGAATATTCACTATGTGGCCAATTTAGAGTACAAAAACACCTTCAGTGATCACTGTATACAAGCTACAGGAATTCACTATCCACACCACTACAAGCCAATTGCCAAAGAATTAATATGTGGTGTGGATATCCCACCACTGCCAAACAATTAATATGTGATGCCCATGCACTGGCCTAGCAATCAAAGAGCCTCAATCCTCACCACTAACACCAGTTAGGGTCATCAACATTGGGAAGGATAACAAATATACACACAGTAAAGTAAATTTCCCTTAAGAGTACACAGAGATCACAGTCAGTCTGGGGCTGGTTTCTCCCTTTTTCTCCAGATCCCCAATAAGACTCCCCACTGGCACAGGTATAGGGTCCAGATGTCAGCCTAGTGGTCAAGCTAAAACCTCCAGCAGCCTCTCTATCCAATCAGTGCTTTGTGTCCCTGCCCAAGTAGCTGACACGCACATACTTTGAGATATGAGTTATATACAAACACACATACACTCCTGGGGATGGCTGGCACAGGTTCTCCCACTGTGACCCTTCTGCCCAGACTTATATGGTAGTACCCCTTGCCCCCAACCACTAATATCAGCTACTAATAAGGCCCTTATCAAAGGGTGTCTAATTATTACTGTGCAATATTATTATCCAAATGACATGTGTGACAAGCACCAAGGCTTCAAACAACGAATCACAAAAAAACAAAAATCCACTGATGAAACAGCCAGAAGCCAAGAAAAAACAAATGTATTTAGCGCTTTCATCCACAATTTAATATGTGAACTTCTTCAGAACAATACATAATATTTACCAGTTCCTTAAATACATCACAATACAGGAAATGACATCACATAACAACAAATAATTAAATAATTGACAAAAATAATTTTTTGTAAAAAGCACCAAGGCTTATTTGGAGTGGCTTGGACAGTATCACTATATACATGCAATGTACTCTAGAGCTTAAATTATCTCTACATAAAACAGCCACAGTTGAAAGGTTTAAAAATATTTAATAATAAATAATAAGAACACAAGACAATACTTCTTACTACACAGTGCTAGTCAAGAGTTCAGAGATCACAGAGAAATGCTTAAAATAAAACAGTAGAAAAGTTCTGACATCAGTACAGAAAACATCTAGCCTAATCTTCCTATCTATATCTAAGAACCAACACAGTTCTAAAATAAACTTATGTATAGAGCAAGTCAGTGCTGGTGATGTTGTCATTTCTGAAAATAAATGCAAAATACTCTGATTTTATCTCTCTCTGTCCTTAAATTGATAATACAGTACCACTGACTCATTTCAGATTACATCATTATTCACTGTTTCCCAGGCTAACAGAAACTCAGAGTGTAACAACCCTTTTGATCTTGCAGCAGATCAGGAAGCCAGTTCAATAAAAAAACATTACACATGTAAATTCTAGCCATTAACTCTGGTCTCAAAACAATAGGAAGAATTTCTTCATTCAAAACTCTTGGCTCCAAGTTTTGAGATCAAACAATTATACAATGCTTGACTTATCAGCTTTCCTCCAGCACAGTGCAATGTGGTTACATTTTTGAAGTTCAACATTTACCATCATTTTCTTAAATTTAAGAGAGCAGGTATGTGGCTTACATTAATATTTACAAATAACAGAATTATCTTCAAAATCCTAACTATCTAGGCTGGCAGCCTTCACACCAGCTATCAGATACCATGGTGTTCATATGGTGTTCATAAGTAGTTCATATCATAAATGCTGTGTTATAAATTGTATTAGTGTAAAACATTAATACTGCTTTCCCCATTTGTACATAGTTAAGTGATAAGCAAATAGGCCTCTGCTTCACTGATAAAATTATCAGAGTTCTATTGGTTTGTTTTCCTCTGCGCAAACACACTAAGCAGATAGGCATGGCAGTCACCACTTTGGCTAGTACTGAGTGTAATATACGCAGCAGGTGCCAAGCTGACTCTGTGGCAGCACTGAGCTCTTATTTTGAGCCTAGATGATATAGGGTTTTAATCCAGCTCTGTGTAATAATTTTTAATATGTATTCATGATGTAATTAAATAATTACATATGATAATTATTTGAAATGTGGGAGGGAATTACTACAGTGAAGCATTGTATATAAACAAATATAAACAAACAGCACTCAAGTGATTTATGTCAACAGTACACGTATGATGCTACATACTGATACAGTTATCAGGCTAATAAAATAGTTATTGAAATGACATTTTTAATCTGACAGTTGTCATTACTTTATGGGTTGGTTGCTAATGTAACTGCTATTTGATTTAACTTTACAGACATGCACTGGTTGCGTACATTCTATGATCTGACACATTTTTATGTGGCTTTACACACTGAGCAAATTAATTTGTACAGTGTGGAATTCAAACCTACGCAAAACAGACAAAACATATTCTTTCATATAAGTGATTTTTCATCCTTGCTACAGAAGAAGTGTTTGTCAGACATGCACATTAATTATATATAAATCCACATGACAGAGTGAGGGGTTAACCATGTATGTATGTGACCTGAGGAGGTCCTGGTTTATACATTCATATGTGTATGAGTATCATTGAAGTCTGAAGTCCATCCAAGGCCAGAAAAGGCAATTATAATTACAGAAACATAACTGTCAGTATACCCTCAGTCAGACATATAATTTATATGAACTCCAGTGCTATATATACTTATTATTTTTTATATTATTAAAAATTGAGTGGACAAGCACTAATAAAATTGGGAGTGTGCTAGATTAGGACCATGGTTCACCAGTATTAAGAGCATTATCTTATAATAGTTGCCACAGGAAAGGTTGAGCTGGGAATATAATTTTACAGTCATTACTGTGTAGAGAGCTCATTGCAGCTGAGACCTTTTTTGTCAGACATGCTCATTACTTATACATATGCATTAAACAGTTGAATTTTTAAATACGTATATGTGTAACATCAAAGCTCAGAAAATAAATGTGTAATTGTAGAAACATAATCATACTAATACCCATAGTTACACATGTAATATATCTCTGATATCCTGTGTATGTTCAATACACCTGCTGTAGATAGTTATTTCTATCTGTAAGCATTTTTCTACTGTTAATTTCCATATAAAGTAAAGTAAAACATCAGTAAGAAAAGTTTGGACTTTGCTGGATTAGAACAGAGACTCACCTCTACTATAACCCTTAACTTGCAACTGCTGCTCCAGGAACAGCTAGGCAGTAGCTATATATTTTCACATTTATAACTATGTATGTGTACTGACAGCTGTGCAGTGCCACTTAGCATGTTTGCACAGTGGCAAACCACACATGACAGAATGTATCCATTTTGAAACTGTCTACTATCTGCTTGTTTTCTGCAGGTGTTCTGGACCTGCAGGTGTTGTGGGTTTGCATGATGGAAAGCAAAAGAGTAACATTGTATCATCTTTGAAATTGACTATGTCTGCTTGTTGTCTGGGGCATTCAACCATGTTTGCACAAAGGTAATCGATGCACAAATGTGACAAACAAAGGTAAACATGCATTACTCTGGTAATAAATGTTTATTAGGTTTCAACAGTAAAAGATAATGTGGGACTTGAACTATGATCTATAGATAGGATATACTGTGTGGTTCATTGTATTTACCAGATGGGCTACACACACACACACACACACACACACACACACACACACACACACACACACACACACACACACACTTGATTCATAGTTTTAATTTATGCAGTCTTTTTCATACAAGTTGTCACGTCTCTTGTTTTCAAATGAGACACTGAGGCACTGTGATGGGTTTAAGTTGTTTATTGTATATAAAATGTCACAGTTTTAGACATTTTGTTTATCTTGGTAGGTATTTTGAATATTTTCAATGTTTCGCCACTTATTTGGCAACTGAAAAATTATTTAAGCAAGTTTAAGTACCTCTGAATAACCACTGACCTATTTGCTAGTTGGCTCCTATATATTTATTCACTTCTAACTGCATGCCTCATGCTTTGTTAGCAGCTTTAGCTTTGGATCCCACTTCTGACACCATGTCGCATGTTTTTTGAATTCAAATGAGACACTGAGGCACTGTGATGTGTTCAAGCTGTTTATTGTACATAAACACATGAGGAGCTGTAACTGGAACATATATTAAAGATAAATGACTGACTCATTACTTCAGACACACTTGCATGTGAATCTACATTCATGCCTGCATTTACTCTGACTGAGTATACAGAATGGCGCTGATCATCCATGTGCTCAGTGATTTATATGCATGTGCTATCTAGCTATATTGGCTAACATTAAATTTAATGCAGCTATCCATTTCACCATGTTTGTGCTCAGCCATTTGCCACACAAATATTAATATTACATAAAAAAATTAAAAAATACAAAATATATTTTAACACACATTACATATTTCTACATAACTGTCGATTCAAACTGGCAAACTAATGAATCTACGTATCACAGTAAGGGTGTCTTATCTCTCTTTGCCACAGAAACAGCATTGCAGCAGGAATGAAAATCATTGTACATATAAGCAAGTTCCTTTTACAACAGGGTATTATAAAGACATATAACACTTGTACTATCTCAGTTGTTTGTACATGTGTTGTTTACAGATTTAGTGAAATGAATGATCATCCAACCGTTTATGAGTATTGTTTGCACCAGTGCAGCTCTGTTTTCTCTTAATATTGTGTCCCTTCTTCTCATGTATGGTGTTCTCTCAGATATGCAGTCTACATGGCATTTTATATCATTGTCCTTAAAATGAATGGCAATATTACATGACAGTAAAACACAGTTTTCATTAAAGGAAGGAGAGTTTGGCTATTAGTGCACTGAAATGAGAATTGTGTGCTATTCACTTCCATTCCAAAGCTTGCTACAATTATTTCTACACTTGTAAATGTATCCTGGGTGACACACTCACTGCAGGTAGGGAGTCTGAATTGTTGTGTATTCCTTCTCTCTCTCACTAATCATTCACAATTGCAATCCATTAGCAACAAACACTGAAACAGTGCCTGCACTATGTTTACATATTCTACATGAAGCCAAGAATTTGGGTTTCAGCAATTCTAATGCATTCACACCTCATTTGCATCTTTACCATTCTCAGAGGCCTGAATGTGTATCACAACAAGGTAACCCTGTAGCGGGGGAACTTAAAGTTGAGAGGACTTGCGTATTTGTAGAACACAGAGGACTGATATTCCTTTTCATTTATCTGCACAAAAGACATCTAATGTTTCAAAGGTATGATTGTATATTTCAGGTGCATTCTAGATTTGTTCCCATGTTGCAAAGATAACTGTTATTTATATGCATTAGCGAATTAAACAGTTATCTGTATGCAGTTCTTATACCACACTCTTGGCAAAGGCATTTTTTTGCCATGCATTGGCTTTCACGGATAGACAGCCTTATTAACTGTCATTACAAGTGTTATTATTAAAACTGGTTACCTTACAGTCTTCCATGGCAGTGTAAAGTACCATATTGTCGATGACACAGTGATGTTATGCTTCTAAGATGGCCCATAGACACCCCCAGGAGAGTGCTGGGCACAGTGAGAGGTGTTTAGCAATCATATACAATTGACTTTTGTGTTGTTAATGTGTACACATTTTCTGAGAACTGTGTGGAAAGCATTTATAACAAGTGAATAATGTGTTATTCCTTGGATTGTACAAACTGTCATTTTCCTATTGTTTTGGGGTGGGAGCCAAGTACTGTTTGTGTGTTGCCACAGCAAACGTTGGGTTTCAAGAGTTTTGCTCTTGCAGTTGTGTAGGCATCCTGGTATTTCCATGGTAAACAATACAGTACTCCTTCGGTATTCCTTGTTTTGGACTATACATTGGTTTGTGTGGGAGTGCGATATGTTACAAACACAACAAGCTTATATATCATACACCTTATACTTTGGGTGGTTTACATAAGGGGCTGGGGGTGCAACGGGGATCAATAACCAGTTATAGACAGAGCCATCTGGGAGTTATCTTTATTTTTTCTATTTTAAAGGATAAGGTCCCCAAATGCCTCATAAATTGTCTAGTGCACCTTTCTGTAATGTAACAATTGTATTAGCTGTCTGTAGCTGTTTTTTCGACTTTGAAGAATTAAGTTTTAAACTTCTAACTACAGATTCTTTTCATTTATTCTTAGATTCTTCTTGTCAGTTATTAAAAGCTAACCAAAAAGAGGCTGGCAATTTGTTTCTGTTTTAAGATTTTTTAAGATTTTCTAAAATAGCCTAATGAAAAGTTCCTCCTTTAGGGAACTGCAGTTCACTATCATTTATTGTGAGCTCAGACAATTTTACCAAACAGTTACAGCTGTCGCTTCCATATTATGAAACAGGTTCCAGCTCACTTCATAAACCCGCATTCACACCCATTGTAAATCTAATTAATACAATGTAAAAAATGTCCACTTGATAAAGTAAAACATACTCTCATATAATAATATGATAAAGCCCACTTAAAGACAAAAACCCACAATCATACAATAAAGCCCACTCTCATACAGAGACCCATTCTCACACAATAATTATGACACCATGAAAAAATCACAAAGCAAAATTTTACCTGCAGAGATTTCAAACTGTTATGAAGGTAGAAAGAATATAGAATTGTGATCTGACACACCAAAAATGCACAAGACAAAAAAATCTGTTAAGAATGGGCCAAAAAAGTGATCTCTGCTGCATCAACTCACAGACAGATTGAAACCCATGATTTTATGGCACCAGCTGTTAAGGCATAAAATAAAATTCATATAACACAGTTCAGTATTGTAGAAAGATCTCCATTATTGTAAAAAAAAAACACATGCATATGGGACACTGAGCAATCTATGTCTTATCTTCTAGAACAAAGAAGCTACATACATTTGTTCAATGTAAAAGCTTCTGAGCAAGCATTTTGTTATCTATCAGGCTGTAGCCACTGACCAATTAGAACCAAACACCTCTATTTTGCTTTGCTTACTAAGAAGCTGCAGACTCCTTAACTGAGCTTTCCCTTATTAGGCATAAGTTCTGGTCTTCCATGTCGGCACTAGGAAATGCCAAGATAGTGAAAAAAATCAAGACAGGCCTATGCTGTCTGGATCCATTTGAAATAAGATGTGTAAAGCACTTAAACATTTTCTCTGTTCTCTCCCTAATCCCTTCTTACATTACTGGCAGTTAACAAACGATGAACATAATAATGGTCTTCTTCTACTCTAAGAAATGAATGCATCTGCACTGCAATACTTATGAGTCCCCTTCTTGCAGTAGCATAACTAGGGCATGGCAAAAGTGGCAGTCACCCCAGGCACTGTCTTGTTCATGGTGCAATTCACATGCCCAATATCAAATAAAAAAAAACATATTTGTAATCAATTTTTTTTATAAATTCCCAAAACAGATGTCTGAGACACTCCTGTGTACCTCTTGCCCCTGCTTGTATCATCTTGCTTGGGCAATGCCACTGAAAGGCCTCTGGTTGGCTGTGCAGGTAGATGGGGTAGTGCTGAGGTCAAGAAAGACATTGTCTTGGACTATCTCATTTTAGCACCAACAGTTAGTTGAGGGATGAAATCTTTCCCAAAATCTAAAGTGCTCATTGTGGGTGCATCTGGTGTGTAACTAGGAGATAAAAAAAGACTAACTGCCTTAAGGAAGTGAGATTACTTACTAGTATGCTTCTTGTGCATACTTGCACAAACTGCTAAAGGAATTAGAGGGGGAAACCTTTCCTTTTGGTGCTTGTGCAAACTTGGACAGACTGCAGAAGGGAATGCTGGGAGAAATGTTTCATTCTGGTGCTTGTGCAAACTTGGACAAACTGCTGAAGGGTTCATTGGGGCAAATATTTTATTTTGGTGCATCTGCATACATGGACAAATTGCTGAAACGGTCATTGGAGGAAATGTTTTATTTTGGTGCTTGTGCAAACTTGGGCAGACTGCCAAAGGTGCCATTGGGGGTAGCATTTCATTTGTTACTTGTGCATACTTTTACAGACTGATGAATGTTGTTTTTGGTGAAATGTTTCATTTTGGTGCTTGAGCATACTTGGAAAGACTTCTAAAGGGTTCATTGGAGGAGATTTTTCATTTTGGTGTCATTTGAGTGCTTGTACATACATAGAAGAACTACTGAAGGGCCTGACAGGACATTTAGATAAAGAAAGCAAATAATGCAGCACAGTCAAGCATCATTTAATGTATATTCTTCTTGATTTTTAAAGCAAGGGCATAATAAATTATTTCTCAAACGATTAAACCCCTTAATGATCAGGCTAAATGAAATGTAAATATTTTTAAAGTGGGGTGTCAGGTTCCTCTGTATCCCCAATGTTGGGGTGAGACACTCATACCCTCAATATTTATATTACTAGTCACCGTTTGGTCAGCAAAAAAGTAACATAAGTCTCTGTCTCTCATGAAATCAGTTTCAGGGTGGAATCATACCTCTCAACCTCTTACCACAAGAAATCTGAACAAAACCTAAAATAAAGTTTAAACTTAGAAAGTTGCTAGAATAATAGGATTTGCATTAGTGTGCATTTTCTGAATGGAATGAAATCTGAAACACACAAATGTATCTCATTGTTTAATGAGTTCAGTCCTCACTGATTTGCAAGACAGCCACAAATTTTATGAGGTGGAAATCTTGACATTCTGCACAAATCTTGACAGCTGAGAGGTATGGTCAGGGGCCAGGCCTACGTATTCAGCACATGTTGCTTAATACTTTGAAAGTCCATTTGTTGCCTAAGTGGACCAATAAAAAAATCAATGAAAATGCGGCCTCACTGTATTCTGTATTTTTAATAGGCTTTTTGAGGTCTTCATTAGAGTGCATTGAAGTAATCACGATTGCTGCGAATTCGCAGAATAACAAATTGTGATTCCCAAGGTATTATACTATATGTTTCAGCTATATATATGTGCTGAGCTTTGGAAACCTTTCTTCTTCCTTTGGTGTTTAAGCAGCTGAAGAGTATCATAAAATAGGACAGGTATCTGTAATGCACTATAGTAATAGCTATTGGATTTGATATTTAGGATTATTACTGGGGTTTTTTTTTTTTTTTTTTTTTTTTGTAAAATGTGTACTATAATTAAAATGAAGCTAATTTTAGCTCAGAGACTTCTTATACTGATGACTAGCATGCGAATTAGATATATAACTATCATGGTTTGTTTTGGGCAGTAACAAGAGTCGTGTGTGTGTGTGTGTGTGTGTGTGTGTGTGTGTGTGTGTGTGTGTGTGTGTGTGTATGTGTTTGAGTGTGTGTGTGTGCATGGGTTAGTACTAGGCTATCTGCCCTTGTGGGCCATTTTAAGTCTAATCAAATTTCCCATCCAAAAGGTAAAAATCAAACCCTGTTCCTTCTCTGTATGACATAAACGCAATATGATTTATACTGTCAGATGCAAGGGACTATTTTTTTCTGTTTTTTCCAATAAGATTTTATTTCTTCTGTTGCTTACTTGCTTATCCTTTGCATTTATCTTTATTTACTTGTTAGGTTTGGAGGTCACTGTATAACTGAAATAAGGTAGTCGGAGGTACAGCCTATATTGTTTAGTAGAACACACCCCTATTGCTGAACAGTAAGCACACTCAGTGAACTGTCTAGCATGTTATTATGCCACTGAGGTATGCGGAACCACACATTGCTCTGTAGATGATCCAGTGTTCACTGAACTAGTACTAACTATTAAAATATTGTGTTGCAAGGAACTGTCAGTATGATTTTAACTTCAGGTACAAATGATATCACAAGGCACACTAATCTTTTTTTGTGCAATATACACGTGTATAATATTGAAGGGTCAGAGTGTATATTTTAGATGCTTCTTACTTGGGTCAGCTACAGTCAGTTCATGTTTTTCTGTGTTGCAGTTCATATTTACCAAGCTCTTAATTGTGTAATTTGTTCTGCTGTTGTTGGCATTTGGACTGTATCTACAAAGAGATGTGGATTGTCCTGAATGCTGCTTTATTTTTAATATCTGTGTGGTTTCTTTAAATTGCTAAAACTGTGATGTGTTTGGTTATGCATCACATGACAGTTACGTGATTAATTCTGAAAATATGTTAAACTTTCAATAAAACTTCTTGTTTCCACATGCTTTTGAGCATCTTGGTCTCCTATATTTTGGTGAAAAGTTATTGTCAAGGCATTTTTAACCACTTCTGTTCAGAAAAAAAAAATGTTTGCTCTATGGGGGGGGGGGGGGGGCACCAAATGAGGCTCTCTCACCCTTGGCTCTAAATGGCTACCTCTCTGCCTTTTTGTCTCCTTTTCAAAGTCAAAGTCAAAGTAAAGGAAAACTTTATTGTCATTCAGAACTACACAGCAGTGTAGCTGAACAAAATTACAATGCTTCATTCTCAATGCAGGAAACAGTTGCACATATAGACAGAGAAAAAATAATAAAATATTTGAGCAGAAATTTAATAAGTAGCAATTTGTAAGGAAAGTGGGACAGCAGATGCAGTTGAACATGGGGGACTTGGACTGAAGTTATCCCAGGTGTGGGACAAATCAACACCACCACCACCTGCCCATCCTGGGCCTGCTTCAAAGAGTGGGAGTGGTGGCATCCCCATGGGCACCTTATTGTGGGCCAGCCAGGAAAGGCAGCATATTGAGCTTCAGAATCTGGTAGAGGCTGCTGTGGAGAGGGTTGTGGAGAGGCAGTGGGGCCCTTATCAGATTCTCCTTCAGTGGGTGTAAGACTTCCTGTCTTTGTTGGCTCCAAACACCAAGACCCTGGAAGACTCAATCCTCACACCATTGTATGCTCTTTATCTAGGAACATCAGGGCAACAATCTGAGGCTCTCTGGAATGGGGTGAAAGTCATTGTAGTGGTTGTAGTCACACTCATCCCTTTATGTCTGTCCACCCTCTGTCTTTCTGTCTGTCTTTCCTTACATTTGTAAGCCCTACATGGTGTTCCTGTTTGTCTTATCTGTATTTTATGTATTTGCCAATACCTGTTTCTCTTAACCCCAAGTCCTACCCTTAGTGGCCAATCTCCTGCCCCATTACCTTGGAAAAAACAGGGGTTATTCTCAACAGAAAATGATCATCTTATGCTACATCCTCAAGCACAACCCACTAATGCTTTCCTTTTTCATTTTACTTGATTGTTTTCTCTCTCTTTTTCTGACTTTTCTGATTTCTTCCTTTCCTTAGTTGTAAAAGCCTAATGCTTTTGTCCAAATAAGGACACCTTCACTTACACTGTGCTTAACTACTTGGGTGGCATGAGCTACCATAGATAAGGCCTGCTGTGTAATGCTTGGTTCTTCAATACAGGATAATGTTTTATTTAGATTTCTTCATAACAGAAAGCAAGTATTTAGTCATCTCTCTGGTAATTAAGAGATCTAAAGGCAGGAGTGTGGAAGATATATAAACCTTCTTCCTCAGTCTTTCCATTGCTCTATTGTCTTTATCTGATGGAAGAGCAATAGCAGCAGGTAGCAGCTTGGAGGGTTTGTCTGTGGATAAGGAGAACACAGAATGATCTGCCAGGGCATTTTGTACAGCAATTTTAATTCTTCAGGTACTTTGTGAAATCTATTATGCCTTTTAGGGGCTGGTGGCTATGAGTCAGGAACAGGGGAAGTGGATGCAAGTGCATCAAGGAAAGCCTCCAGAACAGGGGACACAGGTACAGTGGCAGGAGTGCCTACTTCCAATACATTAAATCTGCTGAGATTCCAAAACAAATGTCTCATCATATCAACTATGATTTTTCCAAAAGAAGCTTCTTTCACAGGATAGTTTGGGAAAGGGAGTCTTTATCATCAGAAGACATTGCTAGGTGAGTTAATCTGTGAGGAGTAGCTAAGGAGTGCTCATCTGAGTCAGATCAATCCTCTTTATTCTCAGAAGATGACTGTAGTTGGCTTTTGAGGGGAGTGTTAGGAGGGGTTGAAGTAAGGGTAGGCCCTGCAAAAGATAGAGGTCTAACTACCATAATGGCCTTTAAGAGGCCCTGTGAAAAATCCATCCACTCCTTTTTCTTGGACATCTTGTGAGAATGAATATTTTTTGTTTTTTTTTTTTGTTTGTTTTTTTCTTTCTGGATGTGACGTCCACTTTTATTAAATGAGGTGGCTCTATCCCCTGATGTACCTCAATAAGTGACCATAATATTTATTCAGTACTAAGGATCTGTGGTATGTCCTTGAGTCTTACAGAAATAATCAAGTGGGGTTTCCCCTTCTCACCAGTGTTAGTAATTTCAGTTATTTTTGACATGGGATCCCCAAATGCATACTGGCCTCTGGCTGGGTCACAGTACCAGGCATCTGTGAAAGCACCAGACATAGCTTAGATTCTGAGTCTGAATGGGCAGTCATGGTTTCAGGCCTGGGCTTCCAATTCTTTTTCTTTTTAATGGGTGCTTAAGACAGTCAGTCTCTAAGTAGGAGTTGAGGTATGAAAGTCTCATTCATAGGGTCTTGGAAACAAAGAGCTGACAGACTGTACAATTCTTATAATTGTGCTCTGCTTGTAAACAGAAAAGACATTGGGAGTGGTGATCCTTGTAGGGAGTCTGCCCAGTACAATCCCTCTTTTCCCTCCTAGATGAAACCTAATAAAAACAACCACCATTCAGTTGAGAAAAAAACAAGGAAGGTTCCCCAACAGGGCACTAATCTAAACTATTCAAGGCTGGTAGTACCAGTAACCACAAGAAGAATAGACTGACGGGTGTGAGGCCTGCATTCAGACTGGCATAGTATGGGATTTGCACTCATAACTCCACTTATGTATCATTATACTCATGGGTTTAGGTCATTTGTCAGATGTATGGCTATACGGATGGTTTTGGCTTTGGTTCTCCAGCTGGACATCCAGGTTATTTGGTGAGATAACAGAACAGTTTGGAATAGTTCAATAGTTGTAAGAAGGATGTCGTACTTTACACGTTTTCAGCTCTGTGAAGTTTAGGTTGGTGTTTCTTCACAGGCTTGACAAATTTCCAGTCCAGCAATGCTCAGCCCTGCATTTACAAGTTGGCATACTTCTATGATTCCCACATTCAATTTACACCTGTGTGCAGCCAGGGCTATGAATATTACCCAGTATTTAGAGTTGCAGACGCATGCAAGAAAGAAAGTAATTGCTGACTAGAATACTGTTGATGTACTGTATATGTTTAGGAAATATTTCAAAGAGCAGGAAGAGTGGAAATACTAGGTATATGCAGGAGAAGAAAAACGATCAGAAAGCTGAAGACAAGGTATATTAAAGGTAGATTACTGACAATATCAAATAAAAGGGCTTTGAAAAATGCAATACAATGCTAATATTATAACAACAAACCCCACAAACAAATTAAGATTGCTATAACCTCCTATAATAATGAGGCACTCTATCTATGAGCCAATAGTGAATTTAAGCACCCCTAAAACATATTAAGGGTACAGAAATACATTATACTTGACTGTAGGCACAGTGTCCTTGAGGAAATTCTAGGCATGCTTACAAGAGAGACAATGTGACGATAAATGAGGTTTGGTAAAAAAACAACTTGTCCAGGTACATCTTCAGAGTGGGGTTAGATAAATATATTAGTTGGAGTAAGAGGGTAGGGGGAGGAAAGGGTTAAATGGGAAGGAGGGATGATTGGGAGGAAATGAGGCAAGGGTAGGGAGGGGCTTAAGGGGTTTATGTGAGTATAACTGGGTAAAGAATCACATTTTGGCATGAACTTGCTACCCGTCCCCCCCCTTCCTTGGTGGAATAGTGGGTATTGTGGTTATTTCATCAGAGCAGGTAGGGCAGGGAAGAGGGACAGGTGTGCCCTCTTCTGTTCACCGTCTGTTTTTGGATGTTCATTTCAATAAGTTGGAAAGGAAGTGTGTATTTGGAGGTGGCTTGATAAATAAGAAAGCAGAGGTAAGGACACTGCTTATTTGGCTGGATGTTAACTCAATAAGTGATAAATGAAGTGAGTAATGGGACGCTGCTTCATAAGTAAAATAAGCGAGCACAGGTAAGGATGTTGCTTATTTGGTTGGATGTGTAATTCAATAAATGGTAAATGAAGTGAGTGGTGGGATACAACTCCATAAGTAAGCTAGTGGAGGTATGGATGCTGCTTTCTGGGTCAGGATGAGCAAGGTCATGCTGTACTGATTAACATTATATGGATGTTGATACTGGTAAATGGAGTGAGTGGTGGAACGCTGCTTCATAAGTAAGCGAGTGGAGGTTATCGACACTGCTTACTGGGTTGGGGTGAACAAGGTCACACTGTCCTGATTACCATTACATGGATGTTGATGTTGGAACTCAATCAGCTATACTATGTTTCAGTTGTAATTTAATAAGTATTGGCTAACAAAGTTATGTTTATGGAAATGTTAACAAAGGTCGTCAAACATCATTCGGTGTGATGTGTTTATTGAAGGGGACAGAGACAATATCATATGTCTGATGATGATAGAAAAAAAGGGTGAAAACTTCTCAGTAAAAACAGTGGGGGTGTTAAAGTATGCAAAATAAATTAAATTGAGTGAATGAAAATTAAAGGTTCATAGATTCATAGGTTCATAGGTGTTTACTTAGTCAGAAGGGCCTTTTTAAGCCCAACCGTGCATCCCAAATCTCTGACAAGATCTGCTACCCTTGATAAGTGTAAGCATGGGCGCGGGAGATGAACCCTTTACAGGGTACCTGTGTCCATTAGAGATGGGTCTACTTCAGAACAATGAAACCTCACAACACCGAAGACCAAAATATTGAGACCAAAACAACGAAATCCCACAACACCGAAAGCCACGTAAGTATAACACACACAAAAAACATACACAAATACATACACAACTGCCCCAAACTACCAACCACACCATCCTACACTACAAATAGGTAGGGGAGCAAGCCCCCCTGCATCCCCCCACACCCCCCTACTTTAATATTCTAACTCTTAGATCGCACAAACAGACACACAAGGCAAACTCACACCCACACACTACAGTCCCTCACACACACACACACACACACACACACACACACACACACACACACACACACACACACACACACACACACACACACCACAGTCACAACACACACTTACACACAGCACTACCCCTCACAAATACACTTCACATGCATACTCACCCACAGCGGAACACCAAAAGCGCTAAATCAAAATCCCGTAACACTGGGATTTTGAATTTCGCGCTTTTCGGTGTTCTGCAGTTTAGTTGTTTTGGTCTCCTTCAAAACACTTTCGATGTTCTGATATTTCGGTGTTTTGAAGGAGACCCTTAGAGATATAGGTGCCAAAACAGGGATAAATTTCCAGTTTCCCATCCAACTGTCCAAGTTGCACTTGAATTGTGTTAGGGAGGAACTCTGCTCTGCATGGATGGGGAGCCTGTTCCATAGACGGAGTAGACTCTGGGATACATACCTAGAATAAATGTAGAAAAAAAGTAGCATAAAGGTCATGTATAATATATATCTACATAGATAGATAGATAGATAGCTAGATAGATATAGATAGGTAGATCAAAAAACATATACAAACATACTCAAAACAACTCTCACTTTAACATCACAGCAAAAGACAGCACCACTATATACCCAACTGATCACACCAAATTGCTAGGAGTGGAAATAGACAATAAACTAAAATTTGACATTCACATATCCATGATCATAAAAAAAGTCCACAAAAAAACTAGGAGTGTTATACAGAAATAAGCAACTTCTCACCAAAGCAGCAAAGATTTCAATAGCAAATTTCTACCTTATCTCCACCCTACTTTACGCCTCTCCAATATATACCAACCTAAGGCAATGCGATCTAAACAAGCTAGAGACCTGCTACAACAAAATCGCCAAATTCGCCACAGGGGCATCCTACCGTAGTCACCACTGTCTCTCACTTGCTGAACTGGGCTGGCTTGAACTCCCTCACCTCCTTCAATGGTATCAATTCTCACTCGCCCACAAACTAGTAAACCATCCACTAAATGTCCCATCCCTCCTGACTGTACTCCAACCCTATCGCACCACCAGACCACTAAGATCCAGCAACAAAAATCACTTGCAGATCACTAAAGCCAATAACTCTGCTGGTGAAGCACTATTCTCTTGTACCATAGCCAAATTATGGAACTCCCTCCCACCCACAATTACCTCTGTAGCATCATGCACCCTCTTCAAAACTTTACTAAAAGTGCACCTAAAAACATGCTGGCTATGCCCTAGCAACTCCCACTCTAATATCACCCACCCCATTCAACCACTACCTTTCTTTCCACTCCACTAACTACCTTGATTATAGCAAGCTCAGATGCTCATAAGCCTAGTACTTATTATACATCAGGAACTTCTTATTGTAACATTTGATAATGTCTGTTATGTACTTCACAGATAAAGATTCCAGTTGTC
This sequence comes from Protopterus annectens, assembly GCF_019279795.1. Lineage (NCBI taxonomy): Eukaryota > Metazoa > Chordata > Ceratodontiformes > Protopteridae > Protopterus > Protopterus annectens. The sequence goes on along the minus strand of NC_056728.1, from coordinate 515,149,236 downwards.
TACTGATATACTATGTTCTTCATCTATAAATATGTTGTAAGTAATTGCTATGTTAAATTGGTAATCGCTATGTAATCCAATGTAACTACTGTCTGTTTATTTTAACTGTGGAGCTTTTCTCCTCGGGCCGCCACTGAAAATGGACCTACGTCCAGTCGAACACTCCAGGTCAACAAATGTAAATAATAATAATAATAATAATAATAATAGATAATATATAGATCATGTATTTAAATATAATTTTGTTTAGATCTATTCTGGTTCTTTACAGCTAAACATTAGCTGCTCCCAATGCTTCTCATTGTCCATCATTCCCATTTCCCACAAACTTACTCTGACTATGGCTTGGTGCTGGTGAGTTTATCAGGGCACACTGGGTCAATGTCATTCTCCTACTGAGGGTGTACATTTACTTATTTTTCTCCCCTCTATTGTGCAAATCCAGTAACACCCACTGGTGGGGCACATAATGGGAATCAGTGTTGAACTCCCTCTGACTTCTGCAAGGGACTGACATCAGCAAAATCCCCTGTCTCTATGAAGCAGCTTTATGTGGTTGCTTCTACATTCTCCACCAGGGAAAACAAAGCACACAAGTGTATCCTAGGTGTGTGTGCCCCGTTCCTCCCACAAGGATGGATGTGCACATCCTCACTACTTTTGCTGCCAAGAACTCAAGCTGTTATTCAAATGCACATTGCCTGGGACATAGTTCTTTATCCCTCAATGTCACCAGCAAAGGCTATAAAAATTGTTTTTACCTTGCTGATATGACTTACTAAATTCTAGGAAACTCATAATTTCATAGAGAGTTTAACAGGTAAAGAATGCTTTAGTAGAACATTTAACTATCTAGTTCTATTACTCAGTACTTCTTTAAGCAAACTCTCTTAAACCAGAGAAGGTAAATAATATTCAGATAGAAATATGTTAAAAGATGTCAAACTAATGATAAGTGTGATATAACAAAATAATTGAAGTACAAATGATAAAATGGTAAAATGGGATATAATAGTGCATCTTAAAAATGCAGAAAAAGTATCTCCAATAAGAAAATTACAGTACTGTGTCTTACGGTTTGAAGAAATCTCTGATTTTCAGTGATGTTCACGATGTCCATGAAATACAATCTTTCTCTCTGAAATCTGTGTTTTTACAGTCAACAAATAATGGCAAAAACTAATCACGCAAACTTCTTTTACTTCAGAAAGTAAATGTTAATTAAAGTCCTCATATATTCCATTGTTTTTTACAATCAGTAGTATTAATACGTAAAAACGTTCCCATATTTGGGACATTATTCCCCAGTTATGTTTGACTGTCTCTGATTCTGGAATTAAGAGGCTGAGAGGTATGTATACTTCCAAGTAGAAATGTATGCAGTAATGAGGATCTCTTTATTGACGCTTTTAGTGATGACAATATTAATGAGCAATGCAGTATATGCATGAATTTTAAAAAAAGAGAAAGAGAGTTGCAGATTTGTATAGGTGTTCATGCAATGTTGTGAGACTTAAAATACTTAAAACTTGTACACTCTTCTTATGTGGATATAATAAAGATTCAAGACCACAATGCAGAAACTGCTTGAAAGAATCAGACACAAACCCAGGAATTCATGAAGCTCGGCACAAGGACGGTGTTAGGCTTGCGCTGACCATGCAGTGCAGTGATGGTGCAGTAGCACCATATGCTTATTAATGAAGGCGTGCTGCCACCATATCCATGTGCATAGGAAACGTGCACAGGTGTATGGGGCGTGTTGAAGTGACACACGGAGGCGTGCACATGTCGGCTGTTTACGTGCAACCTAAAATGCTGAATATTACAGCCTGCCTCCAATAGTAATCACACTTGTCAGTGTCCGTGGATACTGAAACGTATGCAAAGCATGCAAGACAGTTCTTGCAAACACAAAAATAAGAAGCAAACACAGATGCACGTAGCTGAATATTGAGTCCCCATCCCTCGAACAAATGACATTTAAAACCCCGTGCCCGTATTCTAATGCAGTGTTGATAGTTATGCCAAGTGGAAGCGAAACGCATCATGTTAGCGCGCCACCAATAGCTAAGTCTAGCCCAATGGTCAGGGTTACCACCTGTCCCACATTGTGAGGGACAGTCCCCATCTGGGCAGTTATGTCCATACCAAAACCATTATAAATGTAAAATATCCTGCAACCGTATGACATAATTATGTCCCACATCTCATGCAATAGTCACATACAATAGTTATTTCCATATGTGACATACCTACATGTTACAAGAAATAGAATAAGCAAGTAAACAAAACAGAAGAAGCATCTAAACTGCTACAACAATAAGCTTACATTTAGGCATAAAACAAAAGTAGTATCCGTTGTACTGACCAAGGGTATGTGTTGGCCTGTAAAATCTGATGTGTGTCCTGAATATATCCAATCCTGGCCATATGAAAAGGTAGCAACCCTACCAATGGTCAGAGCATTTGGCTAAAATCTGCCCATTTGCGGTCCAAGGTGTCCTTGTCAGGACGGGTCAAAGATGAACAGGTATTACCCGGGTCTAACTACCATGTCATGAAAGATAAGTATCTGCGTGTACCTATGTGTGTGATGTACAGCATGTGGGAAGGTGATAAATGCTAGGGTAGTCCTCACAACCATACAGGCACCAGAGATATGTAGTGTATGCAATGTGTTCCCTTGACTGTGCCATGGGCCATCAACCAGAGAAGGGATGGATGGAGTGTGTGGAGTCTGGGTGTGGAAGGGACGGGTAATATAATAATCCACAAAGGGGAGACTGTGTTGGATGCACAATAGGTGAACTGGAAGTGTATGAGGGAGCAGTGGGTGAATCAGAAAGAAACACAAAGAACAAACATACACATCCACAATACAACCTGACAGGCCATACTGTAGAACACAATCACACAAACATATGAATATTAAAATGTGTGATACACTTGTACAGAAATGTCACCGGCACATACTCACAGAATGGTCTGGATGGAACTGAGCCATCCAACTATAACACACCTGGATGCATAATTGAATACCCATCATCCCCTCTACAACACACAACACCCCCCCCCCCATTCCTGAACATCCACCAAATCCAGCCATACTCGGGCTGCTAGCTTGGCGCAACCATATCTGCACATAGTG
>NC_056728.1:515113585-515141085 GCF_019279795.1 Protopterus annectens | reverse complement strand
ACGTCCGTGATTACAAATCAGAATCTATCACAGTCCTAACTAAACCCTTCCAGAACTAGTGATATTAGGGGGACAGGTGGCAGAATACATATAATGACTAATGACAACATGTATGAGTCATAAACAGCATGTACCTCAACAAATGTGAATAAATACATATGCCCTGGGAATGTCAATGTGTCAGGTTAATAGAATCAATCATCTAAATGTGTCCCTGAGGGTGTTATGCAGTGTCCCTGATACAGTGTTCATTCTCCCCCATTGGTATGTGAGGTCTGCTAGTGACGGAAAGCACATATTCCACCGACTACCTTAGGTAGATGATAGCATAATAGGTTGGGGTTACCACCTGTTCGCCTTTGCAAGGGACACTCCCCTCTGGGCAGTTGTGTCCTGCAAAATGAATGTTATTATGGCACATGGCCTGTGATTTCGGGCAAAGAATCCATATATTGTCTGTAGTGGTTGCATAAATCAATTATGTTGTATCTGAAACACCTAGATGTTATAGGAAACAGTATTAGCAACTATAATGCTACAAGAATAACCTTTACTTATGCAAACCGGTGAAGTAGTCTATTTTCTACTGGCTGTGGGTATATGTTGCCTTGCCAAATCTGACATCTCTACATATACGTCCTATAGGGCTGCCACCTTTCCAAATGGCCAAAGTGGGACCTGCTCCATAGAAATATCAGATGTACCAGGTCAGAGCATACCTACAGCCGTGCATAGCACAGAGCTATACGTATTAGCAGAAATCAAAGCTTAGTGTAGCAGCAGTCAAGTTGCTTATGCTACTTCACATAACATATAAAAGTGTCATATATACAATAACTGTTACATGCAACTATTAGAGAAATGTAGAATATAATATTGTCCTGTAATCAGGACATTTGCTATGTCTAGATTATTTTTGCATGACACATACGCCTAAGAAGGGACTGTCCCACACAAACTGAGACAGGTGTTAATCCTAAAGTCTCACCTCGGCCAATTTAAAAGGTGGAAAACCTACAATAGCTATGTGGTAGCATGACCCAGCAGACGGATGTGGTTCCCAAAACACATTTACTTGTCTGCATTGCAGAATATCGGTTCCCATGTATCAGCCTGATGGGAGCAGATTGTATGAGGAACACGCATATAATATGATTAACTCACTGGACAGGCCGCCGATTCCGTACAGTCGAACGTCATGCCGTCGCCTAATGGTCAGCCATACCCGATACTGTAATCATGTAGTCCGATGTAATAGGCATCACAAGGGATCACGCCCACCCAGCATGAGTGAGAAATGCAAGCAGCAATGTCGATGCATGTGCAAGTGAGGGAGCGAGCGGGTGTAAGCGTGTTGGCTACAAGTATGTGAGTATAGTACTCTTAAAGAAATGTGGAGTCTAAACAAGTATAAGAAGCTGTAACCAGAGGTCAGCAGTGCTTAACATGACGCAAACTCACACACAACCACTCCCAACTGCTGTAATGTGCCTTACTCACTTCGTATCCAATGGCCTTGTTCTGGCCGCAAACAAAGAACCATCCTTTGCAAGTGTTGGCAGCAATACCCTGCACACACAGCTAATGTGAATTACCAATACACCATGGCAAATATACAGACAATAGACAGTAGCACATGCATACCATACAGCACAGTCATCCAACAGTATAGCAATTTACTGGCAGACATGTCTGAACCACTGGTGTTTGCAGACCTGGCCGTCTTGTGTTTACATGTGTGAGCATGCCCAGTATTACCATTCCGCATGTTGTTGACTAACATTACCGTCATACGTTCATGTGTTTGAGCATGCCCAGTATGGTCAACTGGATCGCATGTGTTACATGTCCAGGTAGTCAGTACTGTGATGCCGACCTCTGCGTTGTACACTGACAGGTGACATGCTGTGACTGCAGGGTATCCATTGGTCATGTGGCATTGACTGTTGCTACATTTCTGCACAGCTTGGGGGGACAACCGACTGTATCCACATTCCTACACAGCACCAGTGGGGGGTGCACCTGACTGTTACATGTGAACATTGGAAGGGGGGCACAGCTGACAATTGTACACTTTTGCTACTATTGTACTGGTATGTCAGGTATTCCATTTCAGTGTGTAAACCTACCTAATGTGCTGGCTAGAGGCATACCAGTGTACTCCAAATCTTAGCTTTAATTACCAACATATTAGTTTCAGATGTCCTAGCCTTCACAACCTACATCCAACTGCCTGGCCTGCTGTAATCTGTCTGTGTGTGTCTGTGGGGGGGGGGGGGTCATCCATTGGGTATATTCAGAGGCCATTGTACAGCATTTGTCTGTGTTGGCCTACACCTGTCCAGCTGGTTGAGACTTGTGTGGGCTGTATGGAAACACATGATGTTCGGCCCATTACCCCCAGTGGGTTAGGACACCCTGTGTACTACTGGCTACTATTGTGACCTCGGTATGTGCTACAGATGTCATGCTACCACTATGCATGTCTACTGTCCGCTGCCTTAACATTCGGCCACCAGATTCCCTTGCATGCTCACATCTACACCATAGCTACAGGTAACAACACATTCTAATACAACTGCCAATAGGTAGGTTGATTGACTTACCTTGAGGGTGTGCCAGACCTGATGATGGTGCTGGAGGGCTGCCTATGTCAGATGCACACAGTGCACTTCCTATACATGGCTGAGCACAGGTAGTGTCATGTTTGGCATCCCTTTTACTGTCTGCGTGAGTCAGAGAGGGTGACATTCCCTGGGTACCTACTGTGTGAGTGCATATGCTATGCGTTGCCTCTTTTCCAAGGCCAGGTCATACCTGGCACACCTCCTTCCACCTACTGGGTCCGGCTCAGGTAGTTCCTCCTCCTCGGAGTCACTCTGTGCCTTTACAGGCCTTGTCATTGGTGGGGGGCTGTGTGGCCCTGCCCCATGCTGTTCCTGCTGCAGCTGTTTCCACAGGATCATATTGTGTAGCATAGTACATACCATAACAATTTGGGTGCATGTAGCTGGTGAATACTGCAAGGCTCCACCGGATGTGTCCAGGCACCGGAACTGTGACCTGAGCATCCCAAACACACGCTCAATTATATGTCTTGCCTGTGCGTGTGCCTCATTATGGCATAGTTGTTCAGATGTGTGGCATTTCTGATGGGTGTCGTCAGCCACGGTTCCAGTGGGTACCCAGCACCCCCTCCCCATAGGGGATGTCCATATTGGCAAAGGTGTGGTACAGCTGTGTCAGATGCCATATATCGGACTCATCATAGCTTCCAGGGCAGCCAGCACACACGTTCAGTATAATGCCCTGGGCATCGCATACAACCTGGCAGTTGATGAAGGGGATGCTTCTGCGGTTAATGTAGGCCCTACCTCACTCACTGGGTGGTGCTTTGATGCACATGTGCATGCAGGCGATAGAACCCACTACCCCAGGGTAGTCTGCCATTTGGTGGAAGAGACGCATATTGCTTGTCAACACCTCACGTGTGTTGAGGAAATGTACGTGCTCACTGGCATGTGGTGACATGGCATCCAGGAACTTGTGGAATACTTTGGATGCAGATGCCTGTGAGATCCCCATGATATTCCCAGTTGTGCTTTGGGGGGTACCTGTGGCTAGTATACCTAGGCCTACATATACCTTGGTATCCACTGGATGGGTTTCCCTCAGCTTGTTTGATGTGTCAGGTGTGGCCGGCACAGCTCAACAATCTGCTGTAGGAGGTCTCTGTCCACCCCATAGCGCTCCACTATATCCAATTCATGTAGCCCCTGGTAGGTTACCCTGGGTCTGTAAAGTCTTCTGTCTCCTCACTAAGGGTTGTTCGGCAGCATTCACATCCTCACCACCCTCAGCCTCCTGCATATGTTGGTCTATGTTGCCTGCTGCAGCCCTTCTCATTTCATTGGATTGTTTCATAACATTTCCCCACATGTATACACCGGTGGTGTAGAGTGTGGAAAAAACCTGTGGGTATGGTGCTTGCTCACTTTATCATAGTGTTCCGGGCTGGGCTGGGCCTGTAATCTGCTGATTGTGATAATTATCACCTGTTTGCCCAGCTTGTTCACCTTGACTACTCTCCTACTGCTGTTGTCCCTCCCAATTGCACTAGGCAGGTATAGACACACCCCTAGCTTAGGCGTGCTAAGGCAGGAGCAATCCCGAGACACAGGGCTACAATGTACGTACAGTATGCCTGACAACCCCCCCCATGCTTTCACCAATATTCGAGTCCTGCACCCGGCTATCTATACACATACACTCTTGGGATCTGCATCACACCCTGGGGATAAACAGGATTCACTATTTTCCACCTCGTTTGCATAGTATTGTCTTCTAATGCATAGTTACATGACCCATACTGAGCCTCCACAAAAATAACCACTGCTTACTGTCGCGCAGATCCACACACAACTGGTTAAAAGTGCCTTACTATCACTGTATTCGATGTCCCTTGTTCTTCCCAGCAACAAAATAATCGGTCTCTACATGCCTTGAACTCGGGACCCTGCACATCACAGACGATGTGCTTTACCACTAAGCCATGGCAGATATACATGCGTCTGAGGTCATCATGTACAGATCATCCAGCACAGGCATTCAACAGTATAGGACATGTATTCCATCATGTAGAGTTATGTGTGCTAATGTCCACATATATCTACATATATATATATATATATATATATATATATATATATATATATACATACACATATACACACACATACGTAGATATAGAATATATATCACAACAGTGGACCACATGACACCAAAGCATTAGGCAAGAATGAAAAGGAAATCACATGCACCTCCTGCATTATGTACTGGTGTTACTATCAAGGCAAGTGTGTGTCTGTGCGTTACATGGGTTCAGACCGTATTAAGGGTAAGATTAGGGCTGCTGACAATTGGTGAATGTATGTGTATGTCTTGTCAACCCAGTCTCTTGGGCGATTGTGACATTTATGGACACTATATAGGAAAACAACAAAACACGCTTCTCAACACATCTTGGAGCTAGCTACTCACAGATACCGGCAGATAGGATATGACTGCCAAACACACACACCTGTCATGTCTTGGAATAGAACACCTACCTGTCTATTTTATCACACTACAGCATTATGTAGTTACAGAATGCGCTACCGAGATTACTAGAACACAGTACTCTCAGAGGCATACTTCTAGGTGGGTGACATCATCAGCAATTGAAAAGACGTCAATAGGGATTGTATAGAGTGTGAGCAGTCTAAAAGCATATGGCTGTCCCCAGGCAGATGGACACACACAGTTGGCATGGCTGGGATTAGAACACACACCTATTTACCTTATTACACTACAGCATTACGCAGTTACAGAACATGCTACCGAAATTACTGGGGCGCAGCACTCCCAGAGACATACTTTTAGATGGGTGACATCATCAGCAATGGAAAAGACACCCATAGGGATTGTATGGAGTGTGAGCAGTCTGAAAGCATATTACTGTCCCCAGGCAGATGGACACACACACACACACACACACACACACACACACACACACACACACACACACACACACACACACACACACACACACACACACACAGTTGGCATGGCTGGGAGTGGAACACAGACCTACCTTATCACACTACAGCATTATAGAGTTATAGAACACGCTACCGAGAGTACTGGAACACAGCACTCCCAGAGGCGTACTTCTAGGTGGGTGACATCATCAGCAATGGAAAAGACGGCGATAGGGATTGTATGGAGTGTGAGCAGTCTAAAAGCATATGACTATCCCCAGGCAGATGGACACACACACATAGTTGGCATGGCTGGGATTAGAACACAGACCTAACTATTTTATCACACTACCACATTATGCAGTTACAGAATGCGCTACTGAGATTACTGGGGTACAGCACTCCCAGAGGCGTACTTCTAGGTGGGTGACATCATCAACAATGGAAAAGACGCTGATAGGGATTGTATGGAGTGTGAGCAGTCTAATAGCCTATTACTGTCCCTAGGCAGACAGACACATACACACACAGTTGGCATGGCTGGGAGTAGAATACAGACCTAACTAACTTACCACACTACAGCATTACTCAGTTGCAGAACACGCTACCGAGATTACTGGGACACAGCACTCCCAGAGGTGTACTTCTAGGTGGGTGACGTCATCAGCAATGGAAAAGATGGCGATAGGGATTGTATGGAGTGTGATCAGTCTAAAAGCATATGACTGCCCCGAGGCAGATGGACACACACAGTTGGTATGGCTGGGATTAGAACACAGACCTAACTACCTTATCACACTACAAAATTACAGAATGTGCGACTGAGATTACCATGCCAACTGTGTGTGTGTGGATCCATCTGCCTGGGGACAAACATATGCTTTTAGACTGCTCACACTCCATACAATTCCTATCACCATCTTTTCCATTCCTGATGATGTCACCCACCTAGATGTACACCTGTGGGAATGCTGTGTTCCATGGGATTAGAACACAGACCTTACTATCTTATCACACTACAGCATTACACAGATACAGACTGAGGTACCAAGGTTACTGGAACACAGCACTCCCAGAGGCTTACTTCTAGGTGGGTGACATCATCAGCAATGGAAAAGATGCCGATATGGATTGCATGGAGGGGGAGCAGTCTAAAAGTATATTACTGTCCCCAGGCAGATGGACACACACACAGTTGGCATGGCTGAGAGTAGAACACAGACCTAACTACCTTATCACACTACAGCATTATGCAGTTACAGAATGCACTACCGAGATTACTGGGACACAGTACTCCCAGAGGCATACTTCTAGGTGGGTGACATCATCAGCAAAGGAAAAGACGGCGATAGGGATTGCATGGAGTTTGAGCAGTCTAAAAGCATATTCCTGTCCCCAAGCAGACAGAGATAAACACACGCCAGTGGTGTGATCAGGACAACTGCCTATCTAGGGACCACTATTACAATACTACATAGATACGAGCTACGCCACAGACATTACACCTTTCAAGACTGTCAATATGACCTTCTAGGAATGCGGACATCAACATGGATGCTGACAGTTATGATGTACATACCTGTGAACCAGTGTGTTCAATGTAGGAATCCATCCTGAAGTGGGGTATGGCCATCTGTTGACTGGACGACCACTATCGCTATACAGGGTTACAATGGCCATGCCCATACACATAGAGGTACATAGCTGACACAAGGTGTCACTGGGCATACTCATACACTTAGTAGCACATGGCCGTTTGGAATGCACTATGTGTCCATCTACACAATGTCATACTGGGCATGCTCACACACTTAGTAGCAAAGAGCTGTTTTGTATGCACTCTGATTCTAAACACGGAAGGGCACAGTGGTGTTGGTAGTTGTCCTTGTTCGCATGAATGCTGCACTACATATATCTGACACTGGTCTTCTACACAACGTCTGCTGCTGTCCGTCACCTTAGATGTACCAATCTAAACCTGGCACACTAATACCACCCATGGTGATGTCCTGCCAGGAGTGGCTACTTCGCCCATATAGTGCCATTCATAGATGAATGTCCTGAGACCAGGTTAACACCCTGACACCTAGAGGACAACTGCATTATATGTGTATGCTAAACAGTGCTAGATGTGTAGCGTTCATAATCATAGCTGCCCAATGTAGATCCAACAATGGGGAATACTGACATCTGTGCAGTGAGGAACACCTGGCTGAAGGCTCAGTTGTGCACAATAGCACTACCACCTTATACCTCTGATACAGACATGTGGGCCATAACACAGTTACGGACCGCTTCAGGTGGTGGTGTCCCCACGTACATGAAGGTCACTCACATGTACTGACTAGTACACCCTCAAAAGGCATCACAGATGTGTCAGGTGCAGATCACAGTGCCAAAAGCCTCATTCTAGGATGTAGCCCTCGGACATCACCATGTCCTTGGACCAGCAACACACATCCATACATGTGGTAGAACATATATTAGTACAACACCATGTGACTCATGGCCAGTGCACTGTTCCTAGCTCTGCAGCAACTGTACAGACTACCCATGTACTGACACAGTTGCATCATGTGTTATGCAATGCAATGATACCACTGTTCATAACCAGGTCGGCTGTACACATAACAGGGGCCCTGGGTCATATACAGCACTAACAGATGACTGCTGCTAAACACCAGTAAACATCCTCATGTTTGGAAATGACATACATGTACCTGCCATGGATATGTACATGCCACACACACACACACACACACACACACACACACACACACACACACACATACACACACACACATACAAAACACATATGTACATAGCATAGCTGTTGCTGTCCTTCGTGCAGACAGGTGGCTACAGCAATTACACACATGCACATGGAAGGTAGGTCCATGGCTGTTGAATGCTAACAGTACATAAGGTGTGATATCAATGTTGACTGAGTTAACATTCCCTCTGTACTGGTTACCCATGACAACTATCATATCATACAACAGTCTATGTGTCATGTATGTCATCACACGTCCACCAATTGCAATGCCTACAAACATGGCTAAATGACAAGAATGTAGGACCTACACACATGTATATGTAGTGGTGTGCGTTCAGCTACCATGCATGTGCAATAGCTGATGTTTGAAGGTGATCTTTGTCTTACTACAACATGCAGTTGCAATGCAGCTCCATCATTGCCAACTGTATATGGTGATATACTGACAGTACGGTAAGATGTACATCAGGTATGGATGGATGTGTGGACAAAGTGGTGGGCCATCTTTGCAGATGGATGTTTGCTGAAGACAGCTCACAGGTGTGTCACAAGCTGTCCTACCATAACATGTGCAAACACTAAGCTATGTTTCTGTTAATTGAAGGTGAAGACATACAACCTACACAGTGGTTAGGGTGTCACTGACTATAAATCACTTGACACCTGTAACACTTAAGACCTCCCGTGTGCATATATCATCACAATTGCCAAAGGTAGCGTTGGTACACATTGTAATGTGAGCAATACTGCTGCATGTCTGTCATACGTATCATATGATAACAGGTGTTTGATTCACAGTACTGCCATGTGTGTTTGCTTGTGTGTCCATACATGCCACATATGGTGGGGAATGCATCCCAGTTGTTACTCACTCCCCTGTACACTGTTGTAGAGATCTGTACATACTGCAGTGTAGAAAGCAAGACATAGGCAGCGGTGGGGTGTGTATCACACACATGTGAGCTATCTGCATGTGCATGACATAGGTGCATTCAATTGTGGACTCCACCGTGTGTGTGTGTATGTATATATGGCTGTCTGGTCCATGGAGTGAGGATGTATGTTACCATAGTGAACAGATAGGACCCCTAACCCCTCCAGGTGATGCAATCTACTACCCTGTTGATGCCGTCAATCTTAAGCATTACTGACTACCTGTACATGTTCATTCTCTGTGTCTTATCATGTGGGTGCACAGTACTGTAATGGTGATTACCACATAGGCAGATGTCCTCACCTCAACACTATCAAGTGTGTGTGTTACAGTGTCATTGACCCCGTGAGTGTGGGCATGTTACTGTGTGTCTGAATACATGTGTGCGAATACCTGTGTGTGTGTGTGTGTGTGTGTGTGTGTGTGTGTGTGTGTGTGTGTGTGTGTGTGTGTGTGTGTGTGTGTGTGTGTGTGTGTGCGTGTATGTGTTGTGTGTTCTCATCCTGTAATGTGAATGTGTATTACTGCTACACAGTGAGGCCTTAAGCTATCAACTGGCCTCTACCCTTGTCATCAGCTAGACCGCTATGTAAACTACCCACCCCATGTAACTGTACCTGTGATGTCACCCGGTATGGATGTCACGTCTCTAGCCACTGTAGCTTAGTACACAGCTCCCATGCTCCTGGATCAGTAGATGTGTAGACATCTTTGGAATGTCTGCCTTTCTAACAGTGAGGTTGAAGCTATGAATAGCATGCTGGTATTGCCATACATACCTGTGAGTATTCTACATTTACACATGGCAAACTGCAAACACTGGCACTGAATGGCACGTGCAATTAGACCTGAAGGAGGGAAGCAGGACATCATTACCAACATGCTGTTACTGTTGTTACCAAGACACATACTGTGAACAGAAAACAATGCATTCTAAACCTGTACTACATGGTATGTCTGCTGCATGTCAACAGTACACAACAAATGTAATCTACACTTATCTCCCTATTCTATTCACCCTGTGCATCAGACCATATGAGCATGTCCCTGCATCGATGGTGTGGATGACAGGGATGTGGCACAGGCATCATCATATGCACAGGGCAATAATGTTTGCCAGGGGCCTAGGCTGCACCAGTGGATGACATCATGTGTGTGGGTTAGGGCCTGTAATCTAATTGGCCATGTGTGTTTGTTATGCATGTGAGTGTTGCGGTGCCCTACAGATGTTTCTGGTGTGTGCGTGTATGTGTGCACACAGTTCTGCCATGTGTCTGGCCTACACAGGGGTATTATTGACAGCTCCAGACTGTACAAACCAAGTTTTACAGCTCACTGTGTCCGGCCATGGCCATGTAACCTGTGCCTGCCATGGGTTGTAAGGGCACTACCAGGCAGAGGTGCAGATTGGGTACTGTCCGATGACGCATGTCCACTGGAACCGTGTCCATGTTGGGACCATCCAGGACCATGTGCACGTGGCCTGCTTGTGTCTTGGTGTGGACAGCGCAACACCAGCTGCACTGCTGCTGCTACCACCACTATGCAAGTGGGCATGTGAGGTAGCTCGTTCACGTAGACCTGCACCAGGTGACTTTGCTGGCCTACGTCTACATGCCCTATGCCTCACTCCTACCAGATGTTCCAGCACAGGCAGCTCACACTGGTGGATTGTCATGCCACGGTCAAGGATTCCAACCACATCATCCAATTATGTGTCCAAAACCTCAGCAATCTGCTGTTGAGCATTTGCCAATGCCTGGATGTTGTCATTTAAAGAACAGATAGCAGCCCTCTGAAGCCTCTGCCCTTCTCTGTTCTGCCATTCAGCACATGCCTGTGCCACCATTATAGTCTGAAACATGCATCTGGTGACACCAGCTGCTGTGCTCTGTCCTGCAGGGGCATGTCAGCCAGAGGTCCACCTACGAGCAGCACTGGCCACATACCTGTGTGGCCCATCTCCAGTCATTTGCCTGACACAATGGTGTGAATACACACCTTCTGTAGCCACCACACTTTCCTGTTCCAAGCTACCACACGCTAACTGTCCTTCCTCTATGGCCACTGGTGATAAGGTATGTGTTGGCATGAGATCTGTGTGTGGGTATGAGGGGGATATAGGTGGAATGGCAACCAGTGGCACAGATTCAGCCCCTGACAACCCTGCCTGTGCCTCAAGAATATGTTCATCATCACTGCTAGAGTCTGTGGGGACACTAACATCAGATGGACCGCAGGAGGGTAACGCACCTACATCACCTGTGAAGGCAAACAAAGACTCTACATTACAATACAGACACACACAGAGACACACAGATACACACACACACACACACACACATCATGCATGTGATTTGACAGAAGGCATGCAACATGCATGTGATACAGCAGACGACATGCAGCTCAGACAATAATAGTGGTAGTTATCATACATCCCTGGGTTGCACACAACAGCAAGCATGTGTCATAGCAGAAGCCATGTATTTCACACAATCATGGTAGTAAGCATGCATCCCTGTTTTACACCATGTGGACCAGCACAGGTTAACAGTACACATGGCTGATGTGTGGCATATGACCTTGACATTATCATGTAGTATGACATGTAATCTGCTGATGTGTGCATCGACATGCATACATGTTTGACGCAATGGTGTCCTGTCACATATACAGTGGTGTAATGGTTTTACATTGCAATGTTGTCTGTTTGCCCCACCGATAAAATGCACTTTTAGCAGATGTGCATGACCATTGAAGGGTATTATGAGGCATCTATATTGCTATACAGTGTGAAGTACAGACACAGTGCCATTACATGAGGCATCTCTATTGCTATACAGTGTGGATTACACACACAGTGCATAGCCATGACTGTGTGCATACACAATACATATATACTTTGGATTGTGACCCACATCGCTGAGGTGTATACACAGTAAACCATGATGTGAAATGTGTGACACAGGTCACCGAAGGACATACGGATGACACCCCTGCACATCTGCAAATATATTTTAGCTGCCTGGCAGCCATGTCCATACATGGCAGACTTGTCAATACACCATGTCCCACATGATATTTGTGTACCACACACACGAGGTGCACGGCTGACAGTGATGTCCAACAGCAGCAAGGGAAATGCACTGTATCTGTGGCCTGATGTGGTTGTCTGTGTATGTATGTGGATGCTGTACAGGTGACTACTGTCATGCTGTGACACAGTCATGATGTTCAACGCATCTTATGTGGTCGAATGAAGTTATGACTCCACAAGCTGTGCACAGGCTTGTAGGATGCCCAGTGTTCCACATCTGCAATATAACCATTCAACAAAGGCTATAGTTGGACCATGTGTAGCCAATGTAAAACAGGGTGTACACACAAATGCATCACATCTACTGTGTGTTGCTACATGTCTCTGGCCATCCTCCATGGCCATGTGTGAACATGTGTTGGCCAAATGTTTGTGATGGCCATCTATCTCACATGTCTGTGTTGTCCCATATGACATACACCCGTAAATGTCATATACTCCACTGTCCACAGGGTTATGCAGACAAAGGGTTGTATGTTTGGTATGTGGGGTATGTTTTATGGGATAGTGAGACAATGTTGCAGCCAGACCACTACATGTCATGGACATGTCAGATGGCGCATCACAATGTGTGCACTCATAGCAGGGGCATAATCCACAATGGTGAATCCTGCGGGCTGCCCATACTCCAGCTCACTGTGTAGTACTGTTGGTGTACCCCACCTGTGTAGTTCTGATGTATAGTACATGTTCCTACATTGAACAACACTTCCACCGTTGTATGCACAGCTGTTCACACATCTAGCAATGACAGTTTCTGAGGTTTCATGTTGGTGTTTCACTTAGTTTGTAAGTATTGCACATGGGTAGCCAGTGTGATGGATTGCAGATGCGACCTGTATATTGTGATTGGAATGTACATTATGTGTACATGTGTTAACTGGCCATATGGTGAATAGATATGTGCATTAACATGCCTGATACTTATGACTGTCTCACCTGCAATGGCCTGCTGTCTCTGTGGAATGCCAGAGGTACCTATATAGGGGTGACCCAGCAGTATGATCATAATCCACACCTGTATGCCAGCTACAGGGTGCAATATGCCTGTTAATACATTTGCCAGTACAATAGGATATACTATGGAGTATGCACATGTGTGCATACACAGAGTATCATACTATAGTATGCGACATGTGTGTATACATGCCTTGCATATGATGTTACATTACATATTGTACAGTGACACATGCAACTATATGGGATATAATAGTTATATGTGCAGTAGTGACGTACCAGGCAACTCCAGGCTCAGTGCTTGAGAGACACCCACCTCCACAATGTCAGCTAAGGTTTGTGGATGCTGTTCTGACACTGTCCCCAGGTTGGCCAGTAGCTCCTCAGTACGTGTGAGTGGGGGCTGGATTGGTGGCCCACCACCTGTTGCACCATGTTCCCTGGCAATTGCATTATCACGCTGTTTTGCATGTCTGATCAGGTTCATTGCAGTGTTTGCACACCTGCTGGTATGTGCGGTTATGGCCACCCACATCATTAACCCTCTTGCAAAGTTCCTGCCACAGGTCACCCTACTGCCTGTGCATGCTGTGGCACATGGCTAAAATGGACATCATAGTTGTCTTGGAGGTAAGGTATAAGGGCCTCATCCTCCAAGCTGGTATAGGCTGGGAGCCTTGCTCGCGGCATATTTGGAAGACATAATGATGGAGACAGGTCACAGTATCTCAGAGATGCACAGAGATACAGCTGCACATACATGTGTATCACATTTATTACATATAAACAGTTGTCTTTGCAAATCTTCATGACACTGACACCACTGACATGTTTGGGTCACACACATGTGACACCCAATGGGGATTGGATATTATCACCATATATGTCTGTCACCTGATTACATTGCTCATACTCCATGTGGATGCTGTCTTGATGTGGGCATGTCTGTTTGCCTGTACTGGTGTTCTTGCCTATCAGCACATGCCTGAATGTGTCCACATTAATGCTGTTGATCTTGATGCTGTGTATATGCCACATATCAACACATACACTGCCTTAACAGACATGACCTTTGACAATGCAGACATGCACACAGAAGCCTTTACATGCATGTGTTTTGCCATATACATCTTCATGGCACTGTACAGCAGTTCAACATCATGCCATGTATCACCTGTGTTGCACATGTGATACACATGGGACACTAGCTAGCTGGATGGTATTTGCAGGGATGGTTATCAACTATAGCGTGTACGGCCAAGGTCATGTTGTAGTCTATATGCCCTGGGCCATGTATGAGCGTAGGATGTAAGGTTACCTAGCTGTAGCCAACAGCCATGTTTCCGGCACCAGGAGAAGCAGTGCCACATAACTGATTCAGACGTTTAATGATACATCTACCATGCTGTCATCACACCATGTCTGACAGATGTGAAATGTGCAGCTTTGTGGGACAGGGTTGCATAGTGTGGCAGGAGTATGTAACATGTATTGCACAAGGATCTGTCCAGCATGTGGTGATCCTTGTACTAGGAAGGTGGATGTCTGTGACGTATGTATTTCAGATCAGGATATGTACATGTAGCATGTACAACATCACAGTGTTGGACATGTCTTTATCCAGGGTAGTCATCATGCTACATAGTGGAGATGAGGATTGTGAAGGCTGGTGTCGCCCATCCAAACATGGACAATACCCCTTAAAGGTGATATGTGATCTGATATTGGTCCCCGGAGTGATGAGTATGGCTGTACAATGATCTCCATGTTCATGGATGGCACCTTGTCATGACTAGGGTTGCCTCTTATGACTACCTAATAGGCTTGGTGACATCACTAGCTCAGGAAGGTAAACTGCACAGCACCATCCCTTACACACAGTGTCCATTATGTTGACTGCTGCCTAGGTGGTAGTTCATGGGTACAGGGTTATTAACCTAGTGGTGACAATGCAATATGCAGCTGTCAGACTGTGTACATATGTCACACACCTCACCCACAAAGCCCATTCTGTATGTTGTCCACAACAATGAGTCAGCTATTGCTCCTAGGTCATAGCCATTCACAAAATTACATAGGCAGATGCCTCCCATTTGTCTGTGTGGTATGGGCTATAATGAGGGGGAGTACAACAAATTAACCCTGTTTTACTGTAGCTGCCACTGGTGTGATATGCACATATTACTCAGACACCTTTTGTAGTGTAGGTTCTGTCAACAGTCCACTGGCAGAACACTCCTGTGACATACAAAGGTACATCTAGTATACTGGGTGTAGGTGGAACACAGTATGGGTGATGATGTCCTATGACCTGTCACAGGTATGATATGCAGTGTGAAATCATCCGTACTGTCATCTACATCTGTACTGCTGACAACATATACATTGATTAAGGTTCATGGACCTTCAGACCAGACTCAGCAGGGTAGTAGTGCAGTGCCTCCCATTATGAGTGGTGTCTCCATTTTTTGGGTTGTGATAACTGTTGGTGTGCACCATTCAGTGTTTTCACAGACTGACATGAAGCTATGTTTTACATGATGTGTATGTGTAGAGCAAACTGTTTTGCCATATGTGTATGATACAACCAGAGATGTGGACAGGTCCCATGCAGCCTGAGTGCACCTTGTACCATCATAGTTATAGTTACAGGGGCTCTGTAATGTTCATGGATATGTGATTGTGTACCTGTTGGGGGGGGGCAGTGTGTTTATGTTATCCAACACCCTATCTGTATTGCTTATTCATGCTCAGCACTTGTTCAGAACATGTAAGCACTTCATGAGCTGCTAATTATTATAGCACTCAGTCCTCCTCATTTTCTACAGGTAAACACTGTTTGTACTTACATTTCCCACTTGCTTGGAGTAAAACAGCTCTTTTACACACTTTCTTCACATATCTAGTGGGAAATAATTAAATATTCAGGCATGTCCAAGTGTCAATTCCCAGTTTTATCGCCTGTCTATATGATGAATATGGGCATCATGAGGCAATATAGAAATTGTCTCGTGTACACAGTCAATACTCCCCTCCTAACATACAACACTACAACCTGTGGGAGATGCACATATCTAGCCATGCTGGAGGTAAAGCTCTCTCCAACCCAGACTGAACCTGACAATCATGTGGGGATGTTAAACATTTGCACCACACCACACTCATCACATAGTCTCACTAGATCTCCACCACCACAGGCCATACATAGTAAGACTACAACATTTGCGGAGCCTCTCAGTACTACTCTGTCTAGGCAACAGAGAACTCCAAAGCAGAAACACAGGCAGCCCCATCACCCAACACAACACCAATTACTTATAGCCCACAGACTCAGTGTGCCCATCAACCACAGCCAATAGGATGATATAACGTACCCAACACACTAGTCATAGGTGAGTCTATACGTGGTCACACTGATGTCCCACTCAGCAGGCTACACAAGGTGATAGTTACTGTCAGCTGCCTGTCAGGTAACAGGATCCGCAACATAACCTAAGCACTCAGGTCACTCCTCAACAGGTACAATATGACTGTGTCATTCTCCATGTTAGTGTGAATGCTCTTAGATATACCTTCCTGGACTATATGTAAAGAGACATGGAATAGCTCTCCAATCTTGTAGCCCAGGCAGGTATTGCCCTAGCCCTGAGAAGCATTCGGCCATTGTCCAGACTGATAATGCAGTACAAGGACTGAATTATTTACTTCAACAATTGGCTATCCTTCTGGTGTCATTCCAAGGGTATCCAGTATTTGTCTGCTTTGAATGACATGGTCGACAGAATACGATGTTTTGGCACAGATGGACTGCACTTGTTGGCCCTGGGATTATGGATAATGGCTAAGGATTTTGCTGCTCCTATAGTGCCTGGTTTTGGCATGGTTCAAATAACATATTCACCACCATAACAGGAACAGGCAAGCAAAACCTGAGGGTAATGCTACTCAGTGCTTGACATCTTCATATCAAACGCACTCACCCGAGGTACTCTTTGTAATGGACCACTTCGATATCTGTGCAGTGACTGGGACCTGCTTCTAGGCTCCTGAGAGCACCCCTGCACTACCAGGCTATTACTCATACCACACCTTTCAGTCATGTAACCAGGACCGGAAAACCCATGGCAGAGGTGTGTCCATATTTCCCAAAAATATCCACACCTCCAGGCTGGTTGCTTAGCACGATGCATCAGAGGTAATATAAGTGCAGCTAACTCTGGCCATAACTGCTATACAAATTGCAGCTTGCTACAGATTCCACACCATACCCCAAGGTTAATGGTTCTCACTTCTTGGTGTACTGGAAAGTAGGGTTCAAACAGACACTACTGATGTGCGACTGACACTACCCAACCATTAACTGGGATACCTACTCATGTACTGACACATTAGGCCAATGCTTTCTGGGATTCATAACCTCCAGTCGCCTGGATCAACCTATCCACACCACCACCAGGGCCAACAATATCCTAGACCTGGTCATTAACAACATGTGTGACTGGTGTTTTACACCTGGGGTTATCTCCTCGTTGTTCAGATTTGAACGTACGCTAATCACCCTTGTTATCCACATCCCGGCACCACACTCTTTACAGAAAACAGTACAATATTTCTACAAAGCCAACTTCAGGCTCCTTATGACAGCAGTAGTAAATGTCATGACACCCGTGCAGATGGACAATACAGTTACAACCACTGAATCATACACAACTGCACTTAATTAGCACTTACACGACTGTATGGATCATGCTATCCCAAACAGAGCCATGATGGTACCCACCAGAAAACGGACACCACTCTGGTGGTCCACTGCCATGGACATAATGTACAACAGAAGGAGGAGACTGTTGCAAAGTAGAGTACAATCCCATGAGTGGAGGAGCTCCCTAATTCCAAGAACTACCACAAAGCATTCTAGAGGTATGTCACTACTCTCGATGGCGATACCCACATCTGCTCTGACATACAGCAGTTAGGCATGAACATTACAGAACTGACTGATATTGGCAACATCCTGGCAGATAGGTTCAATGCTAACTTTACACACTTTTCACACCCTAAAGGGCCCATATATATACAGGAACAATGCAGAGTCCCTGCAATCACAACTACGCAGTTCAAAGCTGCACTCTCTAAAGCCAGGAACACAGCATCCATGTGACCGTACAACATCCCAGGCTGTGATTTCCACAAACTTCAGAATGAAATGGCTCCCACTTGGGCACCATATTCACTAATAGCCTTGCATCAGGCATTGTGGCTCCTGAATGGTGCACAGCAACAGTTATCACACTCCACAAAGGTGGTGAAACTATTGCCCTATATGCCTGACTAGACTGTTTTGCAAGGCAATGGAGCACATCATCATGGATCTCATTCACAGAGACATTGGTGGCCTCCAAAGCTTTCATCCCCCCAGTTTGGATTTGTTAGGGCCAGACCATGCCTCCTAAATCTGGTGGAGTCCTTTGAGACAGTTACCAAGGCCTATCTTGACCTCTCAAAGGCTTTCAACACCGTTCCCCATTCTGGTATTGTCAACATACACATCCACCTGCACATCAACCCCTACGTCACAAGATGTTATGCAAAGTGGCTCATGGACAGAACCCACACAGTGAGGGTAGCATACCCTAGTTCCTACTGTAAATCAGTTACAATTGGCGTCCCCCAGTACTCGGTCATAGGGCCCCTCATGTTCAGTATATGCTTCTCTGAGGTGCAGGCTAGCACAGGACTTACCCTGAATAGGTTTGCAGATGACTGCAAACTAGGGACCATGATTGATTCACCAGCTGATACAGACACCCTCCATAAGGGTGTCACTGGGATGGATACCTGGTGTCAATAACATGGCCTCAAGCTGCATGCCACAAGGTGCATAGACATCCCCTTTGGATTACACTAATCACCTGCAGACTATCACATAGGTGGTAGTCCCCTACATACATAAGACATAATAAGGGATCTTAGAATTCAAGTAGATAGCATCCACTCTTTTCATAACCATATTGACAAGGTGGTGTGAATATCCTTTTATGTGGCTACCCTAATCTCTAATGGGTTTGTAGCCAGAACAAAGGCAGCCATTGTGCCTCTCTACTCATGACTTATGAAACACATTAAAGGGTACAACACCCCATTTGAGATGTACCTTATGAGACAACAGCAACGGCTTTAAATACCACAACATTACCACACCAAGAGAAATACTGACCTCCGAAGGATGACATATGCAGCCCAACTACAGAAACCCCAACTGTACTCATTTGCATACCACATACTCAGAGGTGATCTCTGCTGAACATACAAGGCCCATGTCCAAAACAATATTGATGGATATGCTCCACATAAGCAAAAGCCACTGAGAGCCACATGCTCTGGGATATGTACCTAAATGCAACGATGATGAGGACATGCTGGAGGGATACATTCCTGACCCGGACACTCACCATGCTTTGGAACATGATTCCTATGTACATCAGCCAGGGACCCTCACTAGCACTCTTCAAGAGATACCTCGATGGGTGGATGGGAGACAGACATGTACACCAGGGATCACTGCAGTGGCTCTGCTGTACAGAGGCACAGGAAACAAATGGCTCTGCTGTTCACAGGCACAGGACACTAACCTAGGGAGGTGCCACAAGTGAAAACACTGCAGTTAGGCTTACGAATGGCTTTGGCCAGACAGCATAGTACCTAACTATGAACCTATGAAGCTATTACATATCCTTTGTGCATGGATAATTGACTAGCTCTTCCATTTCAATTAGCTATCATGCTGATACAAGTCATATGTATCCTGTTATTGTGTATTGTATATGCCAATAGGCATACCTGATGTTTGCATAACATAACAGTAATGCTATGTAAAATGTTAGACATATCTACCTACAATACTGTACGTTTCACATTTTTGCCACAATATCCCACAATGCAAATCATACTTGCACAGCAGGACCAACTTAGACATGTTATTCTCAGTTATACGCCCATACATATGCCTACTGTTACAGTATATCAACATATACTCTCCCCTGTTATGGCACGTACTTGTTGGACAAACCCTGCCACTGACAGCGGCTGGAGTGGAATTGTTGTGTTTAAAGTCCTTATGTAGCATCCCTTGTGGTGTATGAGGGGTTTACCTTGTGGCCCACAGCAGTACAAACAATGTCTATGAGCATTACTATGCTCAATACATCACTACATAATACCTTTTCCCACTATATGCATTGCGTACACTTTAATTAATACAGAACAGGTACTACATACACTAACATACTGAGTGTTCTACATACCTTATTAGTATCGCGAGTTGATGATAATTAAGTCCTATTCATTTTCTGTTTTAACAGTTTTCTCGTATGTACATACAGTTTGGATGTATGACAAGCCATCCTTTTATATGTAGATACCAGTAACATGAAGTATCGTGCCACCAACTGGTGTTCCGGAGAAGATGATTACATGCACATCAGCTGTGCAGCTACTCCATTAGCCAATTATATGGCAACAGTGGGGTATAATTGAATACTCCACTTGGGCTTTGTCCCTTTGACCTAGATTCGAGGAAGATAGCCTGGATTTGTTGTTTGTGATGAATTGCAACAGCTTTATGGAGACACACAGAGATATTTTAACTTCATGGCCCCCATGGATTGTGTGTAACGGCTAGAGGATGTAGTTCTACATGTGAGTGTAGCTGTTATATCAGCTGTCTGATACGGGATTATTGCAAGCAAACCCTGTAACATTGTACAACAGCAACAATTTCACATAAGGCCATTATAGTGTGTCTCTCACAAGGTATGTTAAGGCTTCTGCAGATGTCATAGAGTGAGTGGATGTTTGTGATGTTATTACAGTCTGTATTGCAATTGCTTTGGGTGTAGGGCAGATGTAGGTGGGTGTGCATAGCAGATGAAGGTGTGTAGGAACTGCATTTATACATATTTCATATGTGTGTGAGGGTGCCTTCCCTAATTGAAGACCTATCATTTAGTAGACTAATACGATGGTTACTGCAGGCTTATTCATTCAGCCATTGTTAATTGGTTCCTGTATAGCATGCAGGTGATGTTGGTCCTTCAATCCTTTCGGAAATACATTGGTATGTAATGAAATGTTGCTACATGAAAGGTGTCTCGTGTATTTCTGTTACAGATATTTGCACTCACTTGAGTTGTGTTGGTGACTGAACCTCTTTGGCTTGGGTTGCCACCTTTTCAAATGGCCATAGTGGGCACACATCAGATTTTAGAGGCCGACACATACCTATGGTCAGTACAAAGTATAGAACTTTACATATATGCCTATATAAAAGCTTATATTCTTGTAGTGGTTTACTTGCTTATCCTGTTTCTTGTTACATGTAGGTATTTTAGATACAGATGACTATTTTATGCAACAATTACATTAAATATGGAACAAGCCAAATGTCTCGAGATTGTAGGACATTAGTATTTGTACTCATTTTGGTCAGGACACTATGGCACATAGAGGGACTGCCCATCACAAGGTGGGACAGGTGGTAACCCTATCTTTGGCTCATGTCCATAGCACATATTTGTAATAGTGTATAGACATATATACTCTACATATCCTTTGTTCATAACGTTCGGTCATGGTGGAATGTGTGATTGCTATGGTCCATGTTATGCACATATTTGAAGACTTCATTCTCTGTATACGGCATCCCCATGGATTCAGGAATGCACACACTTCCAACAACCGCATTACCGTTCCCAGACTCCCAAACCCCACAATACCGAACACTCAAACTCGTGACAATCAAACTCCCGGAGCTAACACAAACACAGAACACACACACGCACGCACAGACACACTGCTACCCATCACATCCAAACAAACCATCCTACACTATGTATGGCCAGGTGGCCATGCCCCCTTACACACCCCATGTGGGAGGATATGCCCCCACACCACACCTACTGTAATAATCTACCTCTGAGATAGCACAAACAGACACACGAAGCAAACCCACACACACACATTACAGTCCCCCAGAAACACACACCACACTCAGAACACACACTTACACACACTACAGCAATCAGAAACACACTTAAATACAGTACCTACCTGGATTGCAGCACCAGAAGCACTAATTAAATGTCCCTTAACATCGTGATAATAGTACTCGTGGTTCTAGTGTTCCGGTACTGTGGTCTTTTGGTCTTTAAGCCTCGTGATTATGCATGTCGGTATGTAAAGCATTCTGTATTTGGTAGTATCCTATTTATATGTACCTCCATGGTTGTGTAGATGTTGTTAACCTATCTATATATTTGCATATATATGTATGTCTGTATATATCGACATATATCTCTCTATCACCCTTTCTATCTCTATATTTTCTATACATACATATAATATATATATATATATATATATATATATATATATATATATATCTACATATATATATATAGAGAGAGAGAGAGACAGAGAGAACACACCTTTCATTGGGTACATGGCAGTGTATACTATTTCCTGAACTCTGCCCTTTTGTGTTTTAACAATACACACCTGCCATTGGTACATCTCAGGTAGCTTAGTGGTAGGTGATTGTGTACATGGTTGCATGTTCTACTCCTGGCAGTGGTTGTTTTACCTCTCAGAGCAGGCACTATTTGTACAATCGTAAATAATGCACATTTCAGTGGTTCTGGGCAGCTTTGCCCGTGATCTGCACGATATTCCGCAAAGGTTAGACCTGTGTTGTGCATATCCATGTAGTCATGTGTTAACAATGCTTACCAGTGCAAAAAACAGCTAACATGTGCTTAAATGTGCTCTAATGACCTGCATCCAACATCCATTATTCGGGACATCGGAATTCCGTAATAGCCCTTGCAGGGCGGGGAACCGGTAACATGCACGAGACAGTCAGTGGCTTTACCACTGGGGCATCTGGGATATGTACAAGTGTTATGGTGTTGAGTATGTGGGCTGTACCACGGCTATTCCTCCATACTGCAAACAAATGTGTAACTCAGTTAGTTCACATATGGATGATACCTATTAATGGTATGTCCAAGTGATGCTTAATGGATGTGCTCCAGCTATGGGAATCCATGTCACAGTGAGCCACACAGTGTAATATGCTACACCTTGCCACAACCATAACTGGAGAATGCTGGGGTGACAGATACCTGTCATGGGTATTCCCCATGCTTTGGAACTACATCCATGATTACTTTATATAGAGCCCCTCATTAACACACCAGGGAATCCTTGCAGAGTGGGTGGGGAACAGTGGTTACACCCCAGGGATCCCGCAATTGGCTCTGCTCCACAGAGGGACAGTTAGCTAATCAATGGGGTGGTGACAGCAGACATATTTTGGCTAGGCTTATGAATGGCCTCTGACAATTAGGCATGTACCTACCGATGTACCTTGGAACCTATACATACAGTATCAACACATGCTGTTAGCTTAATTTACTGTTCAGGTGTTGACTTAACTTGTACTAATAGCTGTTGTGTGTGCAATAGTTGAGGGCTGCCTATGTAAGATGCACACAGTAGACCACCTATACATGACAATTTATAGGCGGTCATGTGTGTGTGCCATCCATTTTACTGTGTGTGCAGGTGGAGAAGTGTGTCAGTCCGTAGGGGCCTACACTGTCAGTGTATGTGCTATACGTTCCCTCTTTGCCAAGGCATGGGCATATTGGGCACACCTCCATCTGCCTACTGGGACTGGCACAGGGTGTTCGTGGCCTGAATCCCTCTGTGCCTGTGGTGTCCTTGGCAATTGCGGAGGGCTGTGAGGGCCTTCACCATTATGTCCCTGCTGCAGTTGTTTCCGCAGGATCATATTATGTAGCATGGCACATACTATGAAGATGTGGGCACTTGTGCCTGGAGAGTACTGCAAGGCTGCACTAGATATGACCAAGCAATGGAACAATGATTTCAGCATCCCAAACACATGCTCTATGATGATTGTGGTTTGTGCGTGTGCCTCATGATGGCATTCTTGCATGGGTGTGTGTGCATTTCTGATGGGAGTCATCATCCAGGGCTCCAGTGCTTAGCCAGCATCCCCCAAAAGGTGGCCATATGGGATGCCCCCCCTGACAAATACCTGGCACAGCTGTGAGGCATGCCAGGTGTAGAAGTCGTGGTAGCTTCCAGAGCTGCCAGCACACACATCCGTGATAATGCCCTGTGCATTGCATATGACCTGGCAGTTGATGGAGTTGTATCCCTTGTGGTTTATGCAGCAGCTACCATGCTCACTGGGTGGTGACTTGATATGTATGTGCATGCAGTCTATTGCACTCAGTACCTCCGGGTAGTCTGCAACACGGTGTATTGCTGGCCAACTCCTCCTGAGTTTGAGGGAAGTATATTTGCTCATTGGCATGTGGTAACATGGCATCCAGGAACTCTTGGAGTACCCTGGGTGCTGATGCCTGTGAGATCCCCATGATATCTCCAGCTGGCCTTTGAAATGTACCTGTGGCTAGTATTCTCAAGCTTACACATACCTTCATGTCCACTGGGATGGGTTCCCCTCTGTTGTTTCTGGCTCTGAGGCGTGGCCGGTACAGCTCAATGATTTGC
Source organism: Protopterus annectens (assembly GCF_019279795.1). Lineage (NCBI taxonomy): Eukaryota > Metazoa > Chordata > Ceratodontiformes > Protopteridae > Protopterus > Protopterus annectens. The sequence continues at coordinate 515,116,198 of NC_056728.1, read as the reverse complement.
TGTATGATGTCCCTGTCCACCCTGTAATGCTCTACTATCTCCAGATCATCTAGCCCCTGGTAGGTTACTCTTGGTCTGTACACTCTTCTCCTCCTCCGGTGCCTGTGGTGGTTGTCAGCATCATCCTCCACACCATCTTCAGTCTCCAACACAAGCTGATGAATCACAGCTATGGCAGCTCCCAACATGTACATTGTAAAAGTTCCCCGTCTGTTTACACCAGTGGTGCAGTGTTTGGGAATACACGAGTGTGTGTGAGGTGCCTTTACACTTTATACAATTGTGCTTTGGAAGCTGATGATGTCATAGGGTGTGTATGTACAATCCGAGCTGCAGGGTATCTTACTTATGTGTTTTACCGCAGGTACTGCTATTGTGGTGCCTTTGGTGTTGAATTACATTTAGCTGCCAAGGATCACATCTTGCCCTTGCCTTCACTTTTCAAACCAATTCCCCTCCCATTGTCAGGCATGCATCCAGCAGCCTGCTTTCTTGTTTTGTATTTTCCCAACCCAGGATTGTGTTGCAAAATGTGTTCTACAGCCAATCTACTGCAGATTTGCTTTGCTCTGCTGTGACAGTTCTCTTTTCTTTGCAATCCGGCACCTCTCCTGTCCTGTTCTGCAGGTTGCTACTAGCAGCCTTGTTATCTACCGTCAATGGCCCACTGTGAGTTAATAGGTGTTAATTACACAGGTGTACTCCAATTACCCTACTGTGGCATTTCCTTATTGTCTTCCCATAACCTTCCTGTTTCAGCTGTGGTGCATGCCGCGTGCAGCTGTTTATTGGGTTTCGAGCATGTTGTCATCTACATACACATGCGCTTTCGGTCACTTTGTGTGCTCTCAGCTAAGCAAAGCTATGGCTACATCTACACCTCTATCCTGCGGCTTTGCTTAGCAATGGGCAACCTGGATTAGCAATGCTCCAATGTGCTTACAGCTACGGTGGCACACCCCTCTGCTGATGTCATGTATACCTCCAGGCCACACCTCGGTGTTGTACCACTGCGCAGTGTGGTACATCCTTACGCCGGCGGGACGCTTGTGATTCAGTATTACTTGCCTCATTTGCATGGCATTGACTACTAATTCATAGTTACCGTGCTGAACACTGTCACAGACTCTTAGCAACCCTTGCACCTTGGTTGTGGTGTAGCATGCATACCATTGAGTATTATGGTGAAATCATGATTTGTGTTACATTGCAATTTTATGCCATCTATATATAATTTCCTTGTGTTCCCATTTGCGCACACATGCTCTGTGGTTGTATTTTGTGTTAGTGTGGCCATGACATTAAATGTTATTTTTTATGTGTTGTGCGTGTTTTTTTATGCCATTGGCTGCATATTTAGCCATTGGCATATGTTAACTTTGTAATACATAAGTTTGGTCCGCTTTCATGGCTCCGATGTTCTGTTTGGAAAAATGTAAACCGTTTTTTTTTTGGTTTACATTTCTGTATGCTTACACTATGCCTGCACCACTTCATGAAATGCTATGTACCTTCATTTGCATGCTGCACTACTGCACATGGGGTGATTAGCATACATGAGCCGAGAGCTGCGCAGATCTGGTGTACGCTGGTAGTGCATGTGGAACTGGATCGTACCTGAATCGCTCAGCGGCCATATTTGGCATTAGACCCCCTATTCTATGCCTGCGCCTGGCGCAAGCTTCATGAATCCTGGGGGAAATGTATTTCAGAAATCTTCAGTACCAGAAATGGTAAAGTATATCCTTAGTCAACATTGAAATTGTCTTTACAGTAAATCAAAAAGGCCAGCTATATGATAAAATAGATTTTCTTGGCTACCTGCTTGATTGGAGGATTCAGTATTAAAAACAATTAATGAAACATGATATTAGAAAAAGGAGTTAAGTACACAAGTCTACAGCACACCAAACCTTTGCTTGATATATTAACATGTTCAGAAATATAATATTTTTCTCACATTTTATTTTTTAGGTTGACCAGAATAAGACAAACTTATGCTGTAGTCAGAATGATTGTAGCAGTTCTGAAAAAAAACTGCATATTTGAGTAGGATGTGGTATTACCACCATATCCTGTGCTTTTCAAGCAGAAAGACCAATAAAAAATTTCAATATTGTCTTATTCCAAGAGTAATATGGCTTCAAATCAGATATCATCTGAGAATGCTTCATGCATATCAGTTCTTGGAATAAAAGTTACGCTACAGTTCAGTAATAGACAAAACCTTCATCCAAGGATTATTTTTTTATTTATTTGGATATAAGGACTTTAATAAAAATATTCCAGGGAGTAGTTAATGTTACACTAAAACAATAGGAAAAGAAGAGAAAGAACTGCTGTCTAAAATGGGTGTAAAATAAACTTAAAAGTAAAATGAAGTAATTATGTTTTCTAAAACTCAAATGTGTTACACATCTGCACACATTTTGTATAAAGGAAAACATGACTAGTAAAACAAATAAATCATTTAAAATTTTAAGCATGCGTATGCAATGTATGAAGGAAAGTGTATCTGTTCATAATAGATGATTTATACAAAGTCATATAAATCTTGATTTTACAATGTAACTCATGTATGTAAAAGTATTTTGTGCTAACAATTAAAACAAT
>NC_056728.1:515083585-515108585 GCF_019279795.1 Protopterus annectens | reverse complement strand
TCATCATCTTCTTAGCTAGTGGGAAGAAGAGATTAGGCAAAGACTGTCAGAATTTTGCTTTAACCAGCTTTTATTTCTCTTGCACTTTCACAGGTCCATCACTAGGCTACGTTCCTCCTACTTTGTCTTACAGCAGCTGAGGACTGGCGGGAGAACAAATAAGGATGTGGCAGGTTTCAAGGGCACTTTCCTAATGGAGGGATGTGTGTGCACTTCTTTACTGTACAGATTTAACAGTATGTGTAAGACATGCGCCTACTAATGTGTTCTTTTTCTCTTCTCTTATTCTGCAGGTTCAGTTGTAATAATGGCAGAGCTGCAGCAGCAATCATGTCATCCTGCTCTGTTCTACATGTGTGCTTCTAGGGCATCAATGGGCACAAGGCATGCAAGTCACCATCCTGAAGACAGCTTGTAGGGCTCACTGGTGGCCCTTGTTGCCATTATTTAGGAGGTGAGTGCAGACTCCTCTTCTGGTAATGTTCTGGATAAGTCTACTGGGGTCACCCAGTAAAAGCTGCAATGGCTAGTATCATATGAGGTGTGTCAGCAGCTGGACACTCATTTCACAATAACAGAGCATCTCCTGCCATGTGAATGACACATCCCAACCACTGGACCACCATAGGCACAGCCTTCACAAAATGCTAACCACAGAAGTGATCAATGTCAATGTGGATTAGCCTCTGGGCTGGAGTGGCACTCACCGAATATCATTTCCTATTACACCATCCATGTGTTCCCCTGCCTTGTATGACAATCCATGAAGCATTGCTGTGTCTAGTTCTCCCCTGTATCCACCCATTGTTGTCTCTACCTGTTGTGTCAGTAACACCCCTGTCAGTCTGCATTTGCATTTTATAATTGTTTGTGTGCACTACGACCTTCCATTCTCTTTTTATCCCTGTCATAACCATTCCTTACTACCCCCCCCCAGCAACTCTCCTCTTTTTTATATAAAAAATGGAGATTTCCAGCAAAAATATGATGCCTTCCTGACCATCTGTTATTCCTTATGGTGACCATCTGAAAAAGAAATATGGATATGGGAAAGAAAAAGAGATGCAATATGGTGTAATATTTATGCAAAGGAGAAAGCAAAACTAATCAATACAAAAAGAGAAACACCAAAGATATTTGAAGAGAAATACAGGCAAAGGAATCTGGACATGGAAAACTTTACAGTACAAAAAATAAGAAGACAAAAAGGAAAAGTGGAAAAGGAGATTAGTAACGGAGAAATTCAAGAAATAGAAACTGAGGTTATGGAGTACCTGTGAAGTGAAGGATTTGGTGTAGAAAATCTAACTCAGAAAGCAACATAGCACGATAGAGCAATGGACATCCAAACTAAGGAGAAACCAGTGGAACTGGAAGCAATAGATCAGTTGCCATATGAAGATATTTTGGAGCCTTTCACAGGAAATCAATATAAATGTTCACTTGAAGCTGGACAGCAAGGGAAGGAACAGGAAACTGTGGCAACTCTGATGTAGTCAATGTTGAGGAGTGATAGGCTGGGGAGTTCCCATATGACAGAGCAATGGATGAAATTGAAGAGAATGTGCCACAGGAAGATGCTATAGAACTTTCTATAGAATGCCCTCAGGAAATGGAGAACAAAAAAATGCACCCTCAGTTTAGACGAAAATGAGCTAAGAGAAGAGTTGCTTGATTTAATAGAGATAGACATATTAAGATCAATGAAAGAAATAGACTGCAGAAGGTCAATAAAACCCAAAAAGTCAGAAGTTTGATAGAATAAATGAACACAGTAATTAGGACTGTCCATAGAGATCCATGTGATATAACAGAAGTAAACAGGATATATTACTGTGCAGCTAAATTAATAACAGATAAAATTTTACCATAAGAACACAGGGTAGTAAGGGAAAGGAAGGGGAGAAATCGAATAATATCATGGAAGTATCGAACAGAGAAAACTATATAGCAATTAAGACAAGAAGTGTCACTGCTAGAAGAGTATACAAGAGGGAACAGATAAAAAAATACTCAGGAAGATAAATGTGATAATACCAATGTATAGTATTATAACGGATCAGGATTTATCATATACTATCGCAAATAAACTAAAAATCTCAGCCCAGGTGGGAAAACGTAGAAGATACACAGATGAATATAAAGGAAAAGTACAAAATAAGCAATTTATTGATGACCCAAAAAGTTTTATAGAGAATTGGGAAACAAGGTAAAAAGAATTGAAAGACCACCAAAAAAAGAAGAAATAGATACATTTTGGAGAAGCATTTATGAAGATCCTGTGGAACATAACAAAGTTGTTAAATAGATAGAAGAAGTAAAAGAAAGAATAAGACGTTCAAAGGTTCAGGATATGAAATGGGATGAAGTACAGCCAGAGAGATTGAAAAAATAAAGTTAAGAAAAGCCTCTAATTGGAAAACCCCAGACTCAGATGCAGTACCTAACTTCTAGTTAAAAGTATTAACATCTTTGCACAAAGGTTTAACCATGGGTAAGAACTATTTATATGCGTACCCCAAACAGACACTAGCCTGGTTAACAACAGGAAAAACAATGCTCCTACTTAAGATCGAACCTGCAAGTTATCCTAAAAATTATAGACCAATAACTTGCCTTTTGATGATGTATAAACTATACACCAGAAATGATGCCACCACAGTTTATAGTCATTTAGAAGGAAAATTCAATCATGGCAATAGAACAAAAGGGTGATAAAAAAAAATATATGTAGGAAAGGATCATTTGTTATTAAATTAAGTCATAGTGGAGAACTGTAAAAAGAGGAAGAATATAAGTATGACATGGATTGACTACAAAAAAGCATTTGACATTATCCAACATTCACGGATAAAAGAGTGCTCAAAAATGTATAAGATGCACCCTACACTAATTAATTACATTACAGTGACCATGAAACAGTGGCAGACACTTTGCAATTAAGCCATGATAAAGAACAAATTATTATTCCAGGAATAACAATTCAAAGGGGATATTCCAGGGTGACTCCCTGTCACTGCTGCTATTCTGTCTCGCCTTTAACCCATTAAGCTGTCTACTTAAAGGCCATGGCTATGATTTGGCCCCCAGAAAACAACAAAGTGTAAAGACTTCTCATCTTCTCTTTGCCAATGATTTAAAACTATATAGCTCTTCATATGAGGAGCTGAAAGCACAACTGCAAGTAGTCAAAACTTTTTCAGATGACATAAGAATGTCATTTGGTCTTGATAAATGTGCAAAAGCGACCTTTAAAGCAGGAAAGCTGTAGCACCAAGAAAACATCAGTTTGGGACAATAAAGTGATATAAAAGAACTTGAGCAAGAGAGAGTTTACAAATATTTGGGAACTGATGAAGGGTCAACAATAAAACATGAACAAATGTGAATAAAACTTAGTAAAGAATATTTTAGAAGACTTAAATATATTCTGAAAACAGTGTTGACATCTATTAACAAAATTCAAGCTTTAAACCAGTTTGCTCTTCCTGTCTTAAAGTACAGTTTTGGAGTGATTTACTGGCCCCAAAAGGTGTTGGCTAGATTAGATAGGAAAACAGGAGGGATGCTTCATGCTCATCAAATGATTTATAAAATTCAGTGCATACCAAGATTATATATTCTCTGTTTCAAAGGAGGTATGGGTCTCCCTGAAATTCATTACGTGTATAGATATGCAATTGTGGGACTGCATACATATCTGCTGACTACACAAGACCCACATGTACTGAAAGTTTTGAAATATGAGGAGAACCAATCTAAGACTTCCCTGCTTAGTCTAGCAGAGGCACATTGGCATCAAGTGAGAATGGAAAATATTTATTTATTTATTTTATTTTATTTTTATTTTACATTTGTTGACTGGGCTAGTCCAACTGGATACATGTCCATTTTCAGTAGATATTAAGCTAATAAAACAGGGCAGCAAAAACTCAAAAAATATTTCAATACGTTATTCATGAAGATTTTCATCAAAGAACTTAATTTTACAGAAAGTGAGTACAGAGTTTAACACAGCAATACAGTACTATTTACATGGTAAAGGGTATGACATTCAACATAAAGTATGTTAGGAAAGAAAGTACAGATTGAAATGAAATATTCAAGTTGTCTTAAAAAAATAACTCTAAAAAACAAGAGAGTTTGGATATATACACTTAAACAAATATTACACTCATAGTAAAAAGATAGTTGGTCTATATACAAGGTGGAAGACTTGTGCTAACAGCAGAATGAATGTTACAAAGAACATACTCAGTGATACTTCCCTGGGAGTAGGATACTAAAATGGAAGTAAGGGAAGGATTACTAATTTAAACTAGAAGTAGATAAAAAATCAGGTAGCAATTGAATGTGTCAAAAAACAAAAAAACAAAAGAAAGAATATAAGGTGAAGGATGAGATGAGAAGGCAATAAATGGAGAAAATGCATGAATATAGTTGCAGGTATAGAAAACTCTTGGAAGAACCTTGTGTTATCAGGATCAAATGCAGAAATGGTTAAGGTGAGTTGAATTCAAACCAAAAGATGAAAGTTAATATTGGCAGCCCAAGATAGTCGGCGAAATACATGTTGGTTTACAAAGTCCACTGAACATGTGGAAGAAACAAAAGTAGGTTTTGGAAAACAGAATTGGAAATTACACACCTTGTTGCTGGCTGTGATATGTGATATACTAATTGCAGAGGGCCTGTATACTGAAAGGTAAAGTATTCTGGCAAGACTGTTACACTGGGGATTGTGCAAACATTATAATATTGAAGTAACTGAAAAACACTGGAAACATGAGCCACAAAGCACCATAGAAAATAATGAAGTCTACATCACATGGGATCACCCATTACCAACAGTCCAAAATATAGATGTGAGAAAACCTGATATAGAGGTCCATGAAAAGAAGAAAAAACTAGCATTGATCATTGAACTTGCTACACTCAGTGACTCAGTGTCTTGTGGACAGAGAGACACAAAGTCATAAAATACCAGGCAAAAATGAGGTTAATGTGGAAGAAGGATACCCAAACAGTTCCAATAGTAGCAAAAGCAATGAATTTCATAAAAAAGAATTTACAGTTGTACTAAGATATGTTAACAATACATGCAACTCTGTATGAATTGCAGAAGGAGTTATTACTGGGCACATTGCAGGTGCTGCAAAGAGTACTTCTGGCTAAGATCAAAGATGGAAACAATACTAATTTCATGATCTTTAATCATATTTTGACCTGGGAATGGGGTTCATTTCCTTTGTGGTATAATAAACCTAAAAAACTTGCAGAAATTAATCGTAGAGAAATACTGCAACTTACTAATGCAGAAATCCTAATATCCCTCCTCAAAATCAATGGCAAAAACAATTTGCATATCGCTTGTTTAAATCCTACCATGCAGTAATATTACAAATGCAGAAAAAATTCTCTGCTGGATATCCCAGCAGATCTACCATGAAACCCTAATGTTAAGATACTTAACTGCAGAGTGCCAGCTAACTACTAGCATCCAAAAATGAATCTACAAACCTATATTTATTCACACAACTTGTCACATTTGCAACTAGAATCCATAAAAGAACAGGACAACAATCAGTGTTAGAGTTGACACTAACTAATAAACCCAACAATATAAAGATAGCAGAATGTTTCTCAGACAGCACAAGTGATCATTTGCCCACTTATGCAATAAGAAGTTACATGCAAGACAGGCAAATAATACACAACCTATTTTACAACTCAACCAAATTTAATAAATATCCCCTCACTGAATCTAGCACTGTATGTATAACTGGAAAATATTAAAGTCAATGCCCCTAGATGCTGCTGTGACACAAACTTGCCCCTGTATGTAATAAAAAAGTGAAATCCATCCCCACACAGTAGCTAGCAAAAGAAAAAAAACCTGATAAAAATGATGGTACAGTAGGATAAAGCCTGGAAAGAGTGACACAGAAATAGCTCTCAAAATTCATACCAATTCCTTAGACATCTTAGGAAGCTCACAAAATACTACATCAAACCTATTATAGTAGTCTACAATACAAATATCAAAATAACCCTAAAAAGTTATGTTCATCCTCTAATAAATTACTACATCCAGGCCAAACTACTACCCCAACCCCCACAACTATCAACAATTCTGATTCATTTCCCATACAATTCAATACTTTTTTCACAAACACAATGCAATCTCTCTTAAACAACACCTCCAGTCCTCTTTTACTCCCTGCATCCTACACTTACCATCCACATCTCTTTGACTTCAATCCTGTAGCTACCTCACCCATCAAAAAACTCATTTCTAAGGTAAAAGGAACCTCCTTAGGAGCTGACCAACCCACCTCAAAATACCTAAATATGGCTACAGAATTTTCTATGTCTCTCTCTTTATAAATAGGAACAAATCTGAAAAAATGCACCCCAATCATCTGGAAAAATCCTACATCATACATTTAAACAAAGGAGGCATATCAATGGACTTCAGTAACTATACTATACCTATTTTTATTCTTTCCCCTCTATCAGAAAAAAATGTATCCATGCACAGCTCATAAATCATCATAACTTAGATAATATTCTCTCTAAACCTTGTCATAGGTTTAGACCCATTGCAGTACAGCAAACACTCAACACTTCACTCATACTATAAACCAGCACATGAATAATGGTAAACTACTATCCACCATTTTTTCTGGCCTGTTGAAAGCATTTCACACAATATCACATCAATATTTACATAGTGGAGGTTGTGGCCAGGAAGCTGACAGGTTGACAACACTTTTTATCAGATCTCTTATCTAAGTTATATTTCCGACAAAAAAAAAAATAAAAACCAAGACTCCTAAACTTCTTAAACTTAGCCAGTAATGTCTACTACAGTCTTTGGAATTCTACATTGGATTATTTTTTTAAATTCTTTGACTTTTCTGTCAAAATGCAAGCAGAAATGGCTCAGATTTCTTCACAGAATGAGTTATTACAAGAAAACTTTACAAGACCAGACAATGAAGAGGGAACTACAAACTTTATTATCTACCATGCAGGATTTATCTTTGAAGTTTAAAAACATGGACAAAAAGCTTAACTATTTTAAAGAAAAATGTACAAAACAAATGGAGCAGTTACAAAAATTAATAATGCAACATAAGACTCAGACTGCTGATGTAGAAGAAATATTAAATGACATTGAAGACAGAGTCATGGAACAAGAACATCAGCTTGAGTCATTCTCAAAATAAAATACTTTTCTAACAAATTAGATGACCTAGAAAATAGGTCAATGAGAAAAAACTTGTGTATTTATGGACTACCAGAAAAGAATGACGGAGACAATATGGTAAATTTTCTTACATCCTGGCTTCCAAATGCTCTGAATTTACAGGAGTCTTTTTCTTATGGAATTGAAAGAGCCCATAGCTCACAGTTCCTTCATCTTCCAGCAAAGCAAATAAAAGTCCAAGATCAATAATAGTATAATTCATATCTTCTCAGGACAAGGAACTGATGCTAATAACTGTGTGGTCAAACTCTCCTATCAAATACCAATATAATATAATAAGATTTGACAATGAGTACTCATCAGAGACAAATTCTAAAACAAAGGATGTTTTAGCTTTAATAAAAGAATTGAAGAAGAGACAATTCAAGGTTCATTGACTGTTTCCTGTGAGACTCAAAATCTTTTTCTCAGATGGAGCAAAGACATTTGACACTTTGGATACAGCTGTGTCTTTTTTAATATCTAACAACACTTTAAATCAAACAGAAGAAATGGATTGGACTAGTTTTACCATAAAATGCAAGCAGACAGGAATGAATAGAAAAAGCCGACAAAAAGAAAAAGAGACTAAATGCCAAGTAACTTTTAAATAATTATTTTGTATATTTTTCCTTTTATACCACCCGCAAATTATCTAAAGAGAACCACATTTTATTCAGATGGCAAATCTATGAGGTTCCCTAAAATGTGCAACAACAATAGTGCCTTTTAACTAAAAGACTACAATGCCAAAACGGAAAAAGGTAAAACATTTTATTCTTGTTTATTAACTTTCTAGGTTACTAATTTAACAGCTTGGTAATGCTTGAACAAATCTGCATAAAACTAATATCTCTCATAGTATAGTAAATAACAATAGCATAATACATGAGACAAAACAATGCTTTATCTGCTTATACCTTTTGTTGGAGTGTTTTAGTATCATAATCTCAGACAAGTCACTTTAAAAAACAGAAAGAGAAAAAAATAAGCTTAAAGAAAATGAAAACATTTATGCAACACATCATACTGCGTGTTTTTCTGGGTAAGGTAGACATAGAGAGTTATTTGCAGCTTAAAACGCACTTAATTGAACATTTAAAATTTTTATTTGAGCATATAGTTTAAATATAGATTTCTTAATAAGCTCTAAACTTTAAGAAATATAAGATATATGCATATTTTTAAATGTTTGTCTATGAATGTTTGATGGCTTAACTGATTTAATGATGAGTACATGCTTAAAGAGGAAAATAATTTTTTTTCTTTCTATTTTTATATGGAATGGACAAGGTTTATTACAGTTAAAATAAAACTTGTCTCAGGTAAATGTAAACTTGATTCTAACTACAGAGGCATGTTTTGGCTTTACAAACAGCCATTTAGAAGTAGGGAAAGCTCTCAAGCACTCTCCAAGCACTGAACATGTTTAGAAGTACTCAGATTGCTAACTTACTTGTTTCATGGTGTCCCACTGAGGTCATGAGCTGAAAAGCTTATTTTCTTGTTCCCAAGATGTTTTTCTCCGTTATTACCATATTTAGAAGCTGAAAATTCCCTTGCTACCATGCAAGTGCTTGAAAATGAAAGTAAAAGGCTCAGACATAATGTAAGCACTTGGGTTAATGGTTAACAATGAGCTGTTTGAATTTCTCAGCTTCTTAAGGGGATAGTTACCTTATAACACACAAAACTGTATAATCTGAATAAGAGTAAAAGCAATGAGAGACTTATTTACAAGTAACTTACTGAACTTATTAAACAGACCCAGTATATTTGATTTTAAAGTAAACAGAAGGAAATTGTTGTAATTAGATTATATATAATGAAGAGATTGATGTGAAGCAGATTGTTCTACTACAAAATATAATAACATCAGCTTCAATGGGTTTAATTAGAGTGATGGAACCTTGTTATGCAATTTTATAAATTTTAACTGTTTTGCTGATTAGTTAGATTAAACTGAATGACAAATATTAATCTATTCTTATCAAAAAGAGTTTGACTAATGAACAACTTCTGTATATTATAAGCAAACACAAAAAGTCACTGTAACTTCTATTATTTTAATTTCAAATGAATATGCTTAATATAGTAATATGGTTATGTTAATGTTTTTTCTTGGATTTAAAATCAAATTTTATGAAAAATGTCTTATATGAATATAATATAAGACATAGCAAGCTTCTATATGTTAGACAAAATGTTTAGTTAATAGGGTTGAGAAATGATTCTTGAAAGGGATGTTGGGGGTATGCTTGAATGGCTAGTCTATTGCAAGCTGAGGTTTGTTTCCCTGTGGAAGGGTCAGTTTGTTTTAGGTTTTATTGTTTAATTATTTTTCATTGGTTGTCTATGAATTGTAACTACTTTGCTACATCAAATAAAAATAAGTCATTCTCTATAGTTAAATTTGTGTGCTTATTAGTTAAAATATATACACATGGCCAGCAGTTTGAGTGATAATAATTTAACTATGAAATGTATTTCTGTTAATGAAAATGGTCTGAATAATAATGGTAAAGGGGGGGATCTCTTAAAATATTTGAAGATGTTTAATGCACAGTTTTATTTTTCAAAAACATCTTATACAAGAATACATAAATAAAATTAACACAAACAACTATACAGTTGTAGTAAGTTCACACTATAAACAAAAGAAGAAAGGAGTAGCAGTCTCATGGAAAAACTCAATCATAATGCCAAAAAATTTAAAACATATTATGACAAAACGGGGATGTTCTGTTTAGTAAGGATATCCATAAATGGGAAGGTATATACTTTAGTAAGCATTTGCTGGATACCTGGATTAGGTGTCAAAGAAGTCAAGCAGATTTAGAAGACATTGTACACCATGCTAAAGAGAAAATAGTCATAGCAGGAGACTTTAATTGTATAATGAATGATGGTAACATTGATGCTTGAAATACACAAACAGCAATAGGTAAGGTGCTATCTGATTTTAACGAAACTTTTAATATTGTATACATTAATGAATATGCTGATCCTAATATATTATTCTTTACACATTACTCTCATCAACATTAGACAGATTCAAGAATAGATAGAGTGCACATATCAACATATCTAAGTACAAAGTTGGATAAAGTCAAAGTAGTCACATGCCCATTGTCAGACTATAATGCAATTACTTTTGATTTAGATTTAAATATAAAACAAAGAGTAACTGTCACTAGAATTCTTTCATACATATCAGACTTAAAGAATTGTAAGGAATTTTATGTTAAAGAGATATAAACATTTTTAGGCATAGATCTTACTGAAGACGTGTCAGAGGAGTATATTTTGGACTATTTGAAATCATATTTATATGGTAAATCTTTAACAGGGTTTAAAAACAAGAAAAGGCAATGGGACCAAGACTTACTGGTATTACAAGCAAGAATCAATGCACTAAAGTTAGAAATTGTTGTTTGTCTTTCGGCTTTTCCTGGTTAGGGGTCGCCACAGCGGAACTCCGGTCCACTAATGATTGGCAGTAGATTTTCATGAATGCCGAGGTGCCAGCTCAATGTCCAACCTTCAACGAAGGCATGCCCATTTACGCATGTTTTTTGAATGACACCCAACCACAGGGAGGACATGCAGACTCCACACAGAAGGCACTCCCTGCACTCCAGCCAAGAATCGAATGGGAGAACCTCTTGCTGTGAGGCAACAATGCTACCACTGCACCACCATGGCAAAATGAATTTAATAAGTAAATTAGATGACATGAATAAAAATATTTAGAGACACCACATCTTAAGACAATGCTAAATTTAGAGAAGATCAAACAATTTTCTTATTCAATGAACCCCATAAATCAGAAAAGAATAGAAAGTAGAACTAAAAAGATCATAAAAGCTAATCAAATAAAGGAAATATACATTCCCGATACCATCAAGAAAGTATCAGATTTAGAAGGGATACTAGAAGCATTAAATTATACTTTTATAAGATTAATATCCAAAAGGAAATAATATCACCTCAAAACATATTAAAGTTTTTCTTTAGAAAACATATCAAAACCAAATTAACAGATGGTCATATAGGATTAATAAACAAACAAATAACTATGGCTGAACTTAAATCCCAAATTAAAAATGTAAAGCCAAACAAAGCACATGGTATAGATAATATGATCCCAGAAATGCTCAAAGTATTAACCAAAGAAGCTCTGGAATTACTATTAAAAGTGTTTACATTAGTAAATTAGGAAAGTGAAAATATCCCTCCTTCTAGGAAATATACAATAATATCTACTATTTTGAAACCAGATAAAAATGCAAAGGAATGTTCATCTTACAGACCTATATTTTTACTAAATGTTGATTATAAAATGTTTATGGCATTACATGCAGCTAGGATCAAACAACTACTTCCATTATTAATAGAGAAAGATCAAGCTGGCTTTATAGAAGACAGAAATACATATGATAACATTAAAATAATTATGTTTTTAATTGATTATATTAATCATACAAAAATAGCATGATAATAATCCATTTAGATATAAATAGTGCCTTTGATTCTGTCCACTGGAATTATCTTTGCTTATTTCTAGAAGAATATGGATTTTCTCAAAAATTCACACTATTAATTAAATTACTTTATGAAAAATCCTTAGTATGTATAAATATTGGATCATGCTTTTCTAAATATTTAGAAATTACTAAAGGTGCAAAACAGGGATGCCCCTTGTCTCCATTATTATTTGCCTTAGTAATTGAACCTTTTGCAAATTATATTTGAGTGGATATGAATATTAAGATTATACAAACTGACAATAGTCTATAAATGAAGGTTCAGTTATTTGCAGATGACGTTTTGTTAACCTTAAAGGATGGAAACATCTCTATAACAACTCTATTAAATTTAATTGAATAATTTTAGAAATTCTTGGGTCTTAAATTTAATGAAAATAAAACACAGATATTACTTATAAACGCTAAGAAAGATATGGATAAAGATTTTTCTAAATATATCGCTGCTGACACTAAAATAAAATACTTAGGGGTTACGTTAACAGATGAACTAGATAAGACAATAACAATAAACTGTTCTAATATTCTAAATAACATTAAAACACTCACTCAAAAATGGAATAAATGCTTTTTTACAATGGAGGACAGGTATTATATAACTAAAATGATTATTTTCTCCAAAATATTATACTTCATACAAGCCTTTTCTACACCTCCTCTTAAATCTTACATAAAACAATTTAATAAACTAATGCTAAACTTCTTATGATATCCCAATAAACCCAGAATAGCTCTGAATCATCACTTAAATGACTTTGAAGCAGGAGAAATTAGTTTTCTAGATAAAGAAATATATGCACTGTTATCTAATATAAAAACAATATTATTATTGGTAAATAATGTTTTTTTCTGCCAGATGGAAACACATACATGAAAATATATGGCTAAAATCAGGTCTTACATTACCACCACAATATACTGAGTTGGTATCAAATACTTTTCTTTGGATGATGAGAGAACATTTTACAGAAAACAAACAGAAGCACATAAGCTCTAAGTTTAAAAGAAACATATTAAATTGATATAAAACTCTTATGAATAGGAATCCCAACATAAAAGCTTGGTCATTCTTGCTATAGCCTATTGCATGCACACAAAATAATATTAACATTTTTTATATAATCAAGACTCTTAGAAAGCATGAACTGACTTAGTTTTTTAGGTGGTAGAAAGTGGTCCAAAACCTTTTTTTTTTTTTTTTTTACAATTAAGAAAAAAAAAAAAAAAGAGAAAACAAAACAAGAGAGACTTTCTTTTCTCCACTGTTTCCGTTTCAAAGCATTGATGTACTGGGTATCCATGGCAACACAAGTCCCATACGCATGTGCAGTACATCAAAATGAAGAAGCAATATACCACAACTGGTGGAAGAACAGTAATCTGCTGTTATACAAAGACATTATTTACGAAAAGTAAGTATTTTTTTCTTAAATAATGTCATTGTATAATAGCAATAACTGACTCTGTGGTTGTGGTATATTATAGATGGGTACCAGGCAAATCTCTGAACGCTGAAAATTTCAAACGTTACATTGCTGAGACCAAACGTTCGAAATTTTGGGAGCTCGAAGATAGACTTTTAATGGCACCGTATGGTGCAGATAGGGAGAATTTCCCTTTTCTGCACTGAAGTGCGGTCTCGGAGTTGGTATATTTAAGTAGGGGGTATGTGGGGGGGTGCAGCCACCCATGTGGGGGGTGCAGGGGGGGCCTTGCCTCCACTGTTAAAGTGTTTTTTTATTTTTTTTTTTATTTGATGTTCGAACATCCAAATGTCGAACATTTGGTCTTGAACATGTAATGTTTGACATTTTGGATGTTTGAACATTTAACAAAGACTCTTGAAGATTTACCCATGGTTGCCTTTGTTTAATCACTCGGGCTTCACCGTCATGATTAAACCTCACCAGCCACAGGTAAATCTTCAATATACCACAACACATCATCGGTTATTGCTTAAATAATAAAATGTAAAATGACAGTAACAAGAACTTAATACTTCTCTCCACAAAGCAACCATCTTGTTCATTGCAATTGAAACTGTTCACATGGAAATTTATTCATAGGTCCTTTATAACACCCCATAAAATAGAAATAATGTTTAAACAAAATCTAGGATGTTGGGGATGTAAAAGGAACTTGAGAGCAGATTAGAGGCATATGTTTTATGATTGTCATTTACTTAAACCATTTTGGGAAAAAGTTAATTTTTTTCTTGCAAATGGTCTTTAATGATAATTTCCATTTGTCTATATATTTTTGTTTAATGCTCCCATACCCAATATGTTGCTATAACAAAGTTGACACTTTTATGGACGTTACTGGCTATAGCACACAAAACTATTACTAAAAATTGGAAAAGTAAGACTTTGCCCAAATTTAATGAATACAGAATTGTATTGAATGTATCACGAATGGAAATGAGAACCATTAGAATGAGAATAGAAAGAACCACATCTTATTACAACTCATGGAAGAAAGCCAACTAAATAATGGAGAGAGATGACTGTAGTGCCTCTTAAAATGAAGTTTTAAATGTAAAAATGTGTAATACCTTTTAAACTTAGACACCTTTGTAAATAGTGTGTTTACATTCTATAGTTGTTGACTGTATATAGTTAACCTGCATAAATTATGCTATATATTGCAAAGGTATGAAATTACATTTATTTTGTAAAATCAATAAAAATATTTAAGCAAAAAAAAATACAATATTTATGCACTGCCCTCTTATCTGTGAGTCTCTCCCAATTTCTCCTTTTCATGGTTCTTATGTTATATATCTGGAAGGCAAGAAGCAGTTAAATGACAGCATGATTATCCACCCTTTCTACTAGGTACCATAGCAGTGCACCAAGGCTCTACTGCCCCAAATGCACTCTTTCAAAACAACACCCATATCAGCACATACAGCCACACCTCATGGAGAATCTACTTCTAAGCTGATAAGGACAACCACTACACAATCTGACATTCTCATCATCAGGGACTCCATTGTGAGAAACACTGATGTCCCTCTCACCAGACTGTGCAAAACTGTGCAAGGAGAAAGTCAAGGTCAGTTGCATAAGAGAGGTGAGGATCCACCACATTACACATGCACTGAGGTCATTGCACCACAAGTACCAAGGTAACTCAGTCATAGTCCATGTGGGTGTAAATGACCTGAGACATACCTCCCTAAAGTATATGAAGAAATACATCATGGAGTTTTTGGAATATGTGTCCCAAGCTGGTATGTGCCTAGCATTCAGCAGCATTGTACCATCTCCATGGATGATGCCACAACATGAACAGAAGATGACCGACTTTAATAACTGGCTTAGTTTCTGGTGTCATTCTAAGGGGGTGCAATATGTGTTAGCATGGAAGGATAGGGTCAACAGACTATGCTGCTTTGCCAGGTATGGTCTGTAGCTCTCCCCTCTAGGCTTTCGAATATTAGCTAAAACATTGTCCTCCCCCATAGAGCCTTTTTAGGTAATGCCAAACTGAAGGTACTTCCATCATAGCAAATCAAAACCAAGAAAATCTATAGGTTTTACTGCTCAATGCCAGTAGTTTAAACAAAAACTCCACTCCCTACAAGCTCTCTTCACTTTAAAGAATGCTGACATCTATGTAGTCACTGAGACATGGATTAAAGCCACAGAAAGCACACCAGCAGTACAAGGCTATAATGTCTTCCACACATTTAGACCATCTACTGCACAGATAGGAAATAAAGGTGAAGGTGACTTGATTTATATCAAAAATAAATATACATCAAGGCTGGTTAAACAGGACAATGCATTTGAGCTTCTCCATGTTTAAATCTCCATAGGCAAAATCCTATACCACTTCCTTGCAGCTATAGGTCCCCCTCTATGATCCAGGAAACCCATAACATATATTTAAACTTATTGGAAATGCTCAACAGCCAACCCAACATCATATTCATGGGTGTCTTTAGTTACCTCAGTATTAAATGGGAATCATGTATGACAAATGTACAGGCACAGAGATTTCTGGATTTTATAAACACAAACTCACTGGACCAGAGTGACACTGACCAGGAATGCAAACATACTGAATCTGGTCCTTACTAATATGGGAGAGTGCTGTACACCCCTTGTGTAATGTCTTCTCTGGTAAGGTCAGACCACAAAATGGTATTGTTTTAAGTAAAAATGAAACCTGGAATCCCAGCTAGCCCTGGAATATTCACAAATTGCTCTAAAATTCACGCCTTGGCTTGCAAAATAGGTTTAATAGAAATATGTTCATTAATGCCAGGTGGCGATGTTGCATTTTACAAAATCTGCCACCTGACTTCTTTCTCCCCCAAAATGTGCTTGGTACATCCACTTCTTTGAGATACGTTCACTAGCTCTAAAATTGCGAACTTAAAAGTTCTACAACCAGTGCTGTCCCTTACATGCCTATACAAGGCATTTTGTCATCCTTCTTCTTAATAGCATATAAATGCTCATATATAGGTTTATAGATTCATAGGTTCATACTAGGCTATCTGCCCTGAGGCAATTATAAGCCTAGCCCGATTCTGTATGGCTTACACCATCCCTTGATTTGAGTATACTGTGCCCTTTTTAAGGTTCAGTTTACTGTGCCTCTGTCTAATAGTGACATGGGAGTAATCAATGGGACAAATCTACGATCCCCCATCCACCTATCGAGATTCTTCTTGAAGAGATTCAGTGAGGTGCTCTGCCTCACATGAACTGAAATTCTATTCCAGAGCAAAGGGAGCCTCTGGGTTATGAACCTGTCCCTCCTGCAAGTTCTATTTATTTCTGTGCTGTGGTTCAAGTCCCTCAAGCGTGTGGCTCTAAGGGATTTAAATTTACTGAAGTGGAGCATTTCCATTAATTCTGGATTTGACATAGCTTTGTATGTTAGGCATAGATCGATCTAAGGATATAGGATATACGATCCCTCAAATGTTTCCCTGTTTGTCCCACATAAAAACTGGGGCAAGATGTACAGAGGGCAAAATATATGACATGTTTGGTATTACAGTTACCTTGACAAAAGTGCACTACATTTTTACCAATATTTTGTACCTGTATATTTGTATCCTCCAAGATAGCCCCACATTGGTTGCAATATCCACACTTCCTTGTACCAACCTGACGTGCTTTTAAACTTAAGCTGTTCCGCTCAAATTTTTAATTCATGTTAGTACCTACACTATTAACAAACCTGGGTTCCTTCCCTACAATAGAGAATAATGTCTTATCACTGCTTAAAATATTCCAGTTGTTTCTAATAATGTTTTTTATATCTTCTGTGTGACTACTATATGGTAAGACACATGCCATATTGTATTCACTTTCCTCATTTTGTACACTAGTGATGTCATTGTTGCTACAAGGTGTACCTAATAATGGTTGTATTTATTGTCACACTGTTTGCTAACATAATCTATAGCATCATTTATAACATAATCTGGATATCCCCTTTCTCTAAACATGGAGCCTATAGTGTTCAATTCCTGTAACATTTCTCCATGCTCGGATATCATCCTAGCTGCTTGGATACATTGACCCTTCGCAATATTATTTTTCAATCTAACTGGGTGACAACTATTGTATTCCAGATATGCATTACTAAATGTCTCTTTTCTAAAATGTTTGATTTAAACCCAGTAGATGTCTAGGTAATGTAAGTATCTAAATATGCAATACCTTCCGAACTGTACTGGTATGTAAAACTTAGATAAGAGGTGGAAGTATTAAGATACTGAATAAACTGTGGAATATCATGGATATCCCCATCCCATACTATGAAAATATCATCCAAAAAATGGACATATCGTATGATCTGTTGCATAAATCTGTTATTAAAAATAACTTCATGCTCCCAGTCTAATAGAACCATGTTGGCATGTATAGGGGCACAGGTGGACCCCATAGCTAAACCTTTACTCTATCTATAGTACTCACCCTCATAATAGATGTAATTATAATCCAACACCAGACTCATAAATTCTTCTATTAATTTTATTCTTTTCCACAGGAAATCTGTGTATTTTCTAATACTACTAACAAATCTTTCCATCCCATCATCCCTAGGGATACAAGAGAAAAGATCTTTAACATCTATGGCGACCAATACTAAATTTGGTTTCCAAATAGAAGGGGATAATCTACCTAAAAAATCCCAAGAGTCTTTGACTAAATGTTCAACCTTAGAATATATAAATTTAAGCCAGGTATCGATAACTCTTCCAAAAGGAAAGGTTTTCGACCTACTACCTGAAATAATAGGTTTGAATGGTGGATGCTCTATATTCTTATGTATTTTGGGTATCCCTATAATGGTGGCTATAATGGGATGTTCCACCTTTAAAAATTGGTATAGTTCATGGTCTATTCTATTCTCAATCATAAATTCTTCCAACTGGGCATCTATTCTTCTATAGGTTATATTTACTTCATTGATAGAAGACACTTCATATTGTTCTGTATCTTGTAATATTAATTGAATTTCATTCTTATAATCAGTAGTCTCAAATAAGACAACCCCACCCCCTTTATCGGGTTGCATTATTCTAATATTGGGGTCATCACACAATTCACACATGAGCTTAAATTCATCCTTACTCATGTTATACAAAAAAGAATATTGTCTATTATTCCGATATCTGTATAACTGGTCCAAAATCACCTTCTCAAAACTACCCAAAGTGGGATGTAAATGGGGGGTAAAAACACTTTTCTTGTACAAAGGTGGAGATTCAGCCTTTTTCTTGGCACCATTGAAGTGTACTGATAAATTCAATTTTCTCAAATATAACTTGAATTGTATAATATTATCAACAATATTAAATCTAGTACGGGGTATGAACTTCATCCCATTCCTGAATAATGCAAAATGCGTATCCGTTATACTAAAAGAAGTATAATTATAAATGAAAAAGTTATTTTGCCGATATTGTATTTCATTGTATTTAACAATGGGATGCTGATGGCTTTCTTCCCATTGGCTCTGTACTTCCTGTATGGTTGACGCTGGTATTTCCACCGGCTGTTCATATTCCTCCCTTGAGATTCTTCCCATTGGTAATCCTGTGCTAAAAAAGGCCTATTTATATTCTGCTGATTGTTCCTATTTTGATTAAGTACACCTGCAGTCTCCCCCTTAGACTTATCCATTCCCACATTGTTGGTCTTCTTATTCCAATTGTGCATACTACCTTCCTGATATTGTCGCATATCTCTTTTTAATTTATCACACTTTCTTTTGAACATTTTTTGGGAGGCAGTATCAGCTGTACTCAATTGTTTATCAAAAAAATCATGCCACTGATCAAATACTAAGTCTTGTGTAATAATCTCATTCAATCTATCGACTTCCTTTGTAACTTTAGCAAGCCTATGATCATTACATTTCATAATAAACTTCATGAAAGTGAATCCAAAACTGTCAAACATAGCATTACATTCAGCAGTCAGTTCTTCATTTAATTCAACTCCAGTAGGGCGGTTGAAAAAACGCAACCCTATTGGGACTATATCTAACTCAATACATCTATTGAGATAAGAATTCTCAATCTGCAAACTTTTTATTACATTTAGTTTATGTCCAAAATCCTGAATAATGTCCTTCAAAATCCCATTGTGATCAATACAGTTGTTATCCTGAGCTTGCAAGGCTGAGTCTGTGAACACAAACGGATCATCAAACAAAATAGTGTCCAGTACGTTTTTCGAATTAGTGGTAGCCCGACCATCTACTTTATCCCCTGGTATAACCATAGAATGTTTAACAGTACCTGGTATCGCTGAATTAGTTACCACCGAATAAGTACGTTTCGGTACAGTTCTCTTTGGCTTGGCGCCAGAAATTAAATATATGTCCTCGGTACTGTTGCCTCTCCTCATTTCACTGGGACTATTGTAACCTTTCTTTCTGCCATTGGCTGCAACCGCACCATTAGAGGCCCCTATATTCTCCGGCTTACCACTACGAATGACATCCACTTCATGGTTCCTTCCTGCAAGAGGAGACGTACGTTGATCATCACCTGGCATTAGTGAATATATTTCTATTAAAACTATTTTGCAAGCCAAGGCTTGAATTTTAGTATCAGTTTTATTATAGTTGGTAGGTAAAAACAAATAATATAATGATGTATTTATCTATTAGATTATGTTTTTAGATATTAGATCATATTTATGGTTCATGGATATGCGTAGTTATGTTAGAGAGTGAACATTATACAATGCGATATTAAGCAGGTTAACTTGTATTTTGACAATACACAAGGAACTTTTATGCGATGGAGGAGACAGAGCCAACGGATTAGTGGAACAATTATTTGAATTGATTAGTATTCCTATCTAAGAGTTTGGAATTTTGTATGCATGGTTCTGATGAAGTCTAATTGTATTAGATGAAAGCGCTCAACCGTTTTTAGTATAATAAACCTGGCTATTTTAATTGCATATTGTCCATTTCGTTATATCACCCAGCCAATGGGTTCTTGAACTTGTGCATAGAATCCCAACATTGATAGGCTGTATAAAAGAAGGAAGAAAATCATGTCAAAAATTAGGAAGTGTAGCACCCAGCAGGATAAAAGCACTTTCATCATACGAAACAAAAAACTCAGGGGAAAAATGCATTTTATGAAAGCCAAATTTCAGGTAAATTTAGCCTCTCAGGTCAAGAACATCCACAAGACATTCTTTAGCTATAAACAACCAAAATAAAAATCTGAGCTGAGATAACAAACACAAACTAATAAAGCAAAGAGAAACCTCGGTACATTCTTTAGCTATGTCCACAATCTCAAAGGCAATACACAATCATGTGGGGAGATCATTGTTAATGGAGCCACCGCTACTGAGCCAGAAGCTATAGCAAAGCTACTGGCTGGCAAAGTCATCTCCAGCTTTACCCCTCTCTTCCCCTCAATTTCCCCTTCAGGAAAGACCATCAAATATAGCTCCCCCTATTATCACTAGGGAGCTGGTCCTTAATTCTCTTAATAAGGCCAAGAACACTCCATTAATGGGGCCACACAACATCCCATGATACCTTCAAAATAGCATAAAACATGACATATCAGACCCTCTGCAATTGCTATTTAACTGTAGCCTCCAATCAGGCTTCATGCCTCAAAAATTGAGAACAGCAACAATCATCCCTTTGCACAAAGGTTGGCCATTTACAGACCTTGGAAACTACAGACTCATAAGTCTCACTAGTCTCATATGCAAAGTCATGAATTATCATGGAAATGATCAATAATGACATAACAAACCTCCAGATACTGGACCCAACACAATTTGGTTTCATCAAGGGCAGATCATTCTTACTCAAGCTGGTTAACTTCTTTGAAAAAGTCACCAAAGCAATCAATGAGGTAAAACAGTTTGCACTGCCTACTTTGACCTGGCCAAAGCATTTGACACAATACCCCAATTGTGCATTGTTGACAAACTCAAGAGGTTAGGTATAAACCCATATGTCACCCAGTGGATAGCCAGCTAGCTCACAGACATAACCCAGGAGGTTAGAACTGGGGAGTCCACCTATACAAAGAGACCAGTCACAAGTGTAGTCTCTCAGGGATCAGTCCAATGACCCTTACTTTTTTCCATTTACTTCTCTGAAGTCAAGGCTAATGTCAATGGCCACTGGCTCTCTAAATTTGCAGATGATTGCAAATTAGGAGCTGGCATCAAATCCCCCCACTGACACAGATGTTCTCCTGGAAGGGCAAGCACAGACACATTGCTGGTGTCAGAGCCAGGGACTAAGAATAAATGCCAAGAAATGCATAATAGTATGCTTCAGAAATTCATATACCACTGGTAACTATAATATTGACAACACACCCCTAAGAGATGACTTGGTAGTCAGGGACTTGGGGATACACATATGTAGTAATCTAGCCTTTGACCATCACATGTCTACAGTAGTGAGGCAATCATTCTATGTTGCGCAACTTATAAACAAAGGTATGGCATCTAGGTCTAAGAAAGTCATTGTTCCACTGTATTTGGCATTCATCAGACCTATCATTGATCCAAAATCAGAAGAGGTTGATACTCCACAACAAACGAAGCAAACCAGACGAATGAAAAGACAAGTCCTTTATTCGAATAAGTAAGCGCTTTCACGTTGCTCAGAACGCTTCATCAGACTTCAACAAACCATAAAAATTTGAATCAACTTATATATAAGCAAAACACCAATGAAAATCACATTAGCAAGTCACATGCAAGTTACAAAAATACATCATTTCCTTTCCATAAAAATTACATAAAATAAAATATATAAATAAATATATCCTAAAAATCTCATGCTAATAAATGAATAGTAGAAGTAAAATGTTAAAACATACTAAAACATATATTAGATAATGAAACATATTACTACTGTTTAATGTTTCAAAGGTTTATCTAATAAAAATGGTCTCAATGAAAATTTATCATTGAGACCGTGACCTTTAGTCGCAGATAGCTTAATTATCCACTTTGCCTCAGCTTTTTCTGTCTTATTGCCAATATTACCAAGTCTTTCTGTCTCTGTTAACTGTCCTATTACTAAAAATCTAAAGGCATGTGTGGTGTCATTTTGTAGTACATGCTTGGCTAGGGCATTCCCTTCATTCTCTCTATCTATAGCATACAAATGCTCTCGTATCCGTTCTCTTAAAGTTCTATTAGTCTTTCCTATATAGAAACAATAACATTTTATGCAGGATGCTAGATAAATCACATTTCTTGACTTACAATCAGCGTATTCATTAAACTCATATTTAACACCAGTATCTGGATGTATAAAGACATTAGATTTCATTATATATATACACTGGTTGCAAGAGCGACATGCAAATGTACCCTTTCTCTCAGAAGAGATCTTATTTTTAATCACTCTCTCATAACAAAGCATACGTTTCAAAGATTTAGTATTCTTATAGCTAAAAGATGGTTTCTCACCCACTAAGTCTTTTATACCATCATCTAACTGTAGAATATTCCAATGTCTCTTAATAATGTTGACAATAGAAGTATTATTATTAGTAAAGGGTATCACTAGTCTCCTCTTATCATTATTTCTCACTATAGGTCTCTCATCTATACTGCCTTGTTTTTTAATAAAAGGACGTCCTAGATGTATGCGTCAAAGTATCCAATGAACGCATATCTCTATTGCAATAGCCTCTATGTCTAAAATCACTTTCTATAGTTTTTAATGCATTAGAAAAAACCAAATCATCACTAGTTATGTTAGAAAAACGTTTCACCTGATTATTTACAATGTTTTTATGTATATGGGGGGGATGCATGCTACTTCTGTGAAGAATAGCATTCTTCCTACATGCCTTCCTAAATACTTCTGTTTCTAGAGTATTGTCTTTTTTGCTCAATGTCACATCTAAAAAGTCAATTGTGTTATGTGAATACATTTCAGTCAACCTAAGAAATGTGGTAGTTCCATTAATATATAGAACAAACTCTTTCAGGAGCTCTAATGTCCCTCCCCAAATTAAAAAAAGGTCATCCACAAAACGTTTATAATATTTTATAGAAGGGGAGTAAGCCAAATGTTCTAAAACATACGTATTCTCCCAATATGCTAACGCAAGGTTAGCATAAGAGTTTGCACAAGATGTGCCCATAGCTACTCCTTTAATTTGAAGGAAGTATTCATTGTTAAAGGTAAAAACATTGTGACAAAGAACCATTTCTAACAACATTGTGAGTTTAATAACTTGATTATTGCTAAGTCCTTTATTTAACAAATATAACCTTAAGAAATCTATCCCTACATCATTAGGTATGCAAGTGAAAAGAGAGACAACATCTAGTGTTACCATATAATCTGTAGTTTCTAGAATATTGTTCTCATTGAAAGGTGCTAGTGTTTCCAAGAACTGCTTCGTATCACGTAATATAGATTTAGTAGATTCCACGACTGGTCTCAAATTTTTTTTCTAGAAAAATAGATATTGTCTCAGTTAACCAGCCTCTGCCAGATACTATTGGTCTAAGTGGAGGATTATGTGTAGTCTTATGTACCTTAGGTAAACCTCTAATTACTGGTATCACAGGTTTCTCTATCAAAAAATATTTGTACAGTGAACTACCACATTTCTTAGGTTGACTGAAATGTATTCACATAACACAATTGACTTTTTAGATGTGACATTGAGCAAAAAAGACAATACTCTAGAAACAGAAGTATTTAGGAAGGCATGTAGGAAGAATGCTATTCTTCACAGAAGTAGCATGCATCCCCCCATATACATAAAAACATTGTAAAAAATCAGGTGAAACGTTTTTCTAACATAACTAGTGATGATTTGTTTTTTTCTAATGCATTAAAAACTATAGAAAGTGATTTTAGACATAGAGGCTATTGCAATAGAGATATGCGTTCATTGGATACTTTCGAACGTACACATCTAGGACGTCCTTTTATTAAAAAACAAGGCAGTATAGATGAGAGACCTATAGTGAGGAATAATGATAAGAGGAGACTAGTGATACCCTTTACTAATAATAATACTTCTATTGTCAACATTATTAAGAGATATTGGAATATTCTACAGTTAGATGATGGTATAAAAGACTTAGTGGGTGAGAAACCATCTTTTAGCTATAAGAATACTAAATCTTTGAAACGTATGCTTTGTTATGAGAGAGTGCCTAAAAATAAGATCTCCTCTGAGAGAAAGGGTACGTTTGCGTGTCGCTCTTGCAACCAGTGTATATATATATATATATAATGAAATCTAATGTTTTTATACATCCAGACACTGGTGTTAAATATGAGTTCAATGAATACGCTGATTGCAAGTCAAGAAATGTGATTTATTTAGCATCCTGCATAAAATGTTATTCTTTCTATATAGGAAAGACTAATAGAACTTTAAGAGAACGGATACGAGAGCATTTGTATGCTATACATAGAGAGAATGACGGGAATGCCCTAGCCAAGCATGTACTACAAAATGACACCACACATGCCTTTAGATTTTTAGTAATAGGACAGTTAACAGAGACAGAAAGACTTGGTAATATTGGCAATAAGACAGAAAAAGCTGTGGCAAAGTGGATAATTAAGCTATCTGCGACTAAAGGTCACGGTCTCAATGATAAATTTTCATTGAGACCATTTTTATTAGATAAACCTTTGAAACATTAAACAGTAGTAATATGTTTCATTATCTAATATATGT
>NC_056728.1:515071085-515078585 GCF_019279795.1 Protopterus annectens | reverse complement strand
GCTAAAGGAAGGCATGTAGGTGGGTAGTTTTTACATTCTTGAATTACTCTGCCATGATGATTTGCTTTACTAGTATGTAATTTAGTTCCGCATTCCTTCATTAGCTTATTCTGACTCTTACCCTTGTTTTGAGCTGGGCACACCACGTAGAGCCATTTAATGAATGTCAAACAGTTCCTTCATCTCTGCTCATTGTGCAGATGGGTTTACTGAAATATGTAGGGTTTCATGAATCCTGGCTATTATTTAATGTTGAAGATGCAATTAATATGAGCTATATTAATTATGGAATAATGAAAATAAGCTTATATATCTTATTTGTATTATGTTGGTATCTCATTCCACAAGAAAATGAGACTGAGTGAGTTATATTCCATTTTATTTTTTAGATTTTTCTGCTGGTGATTGTGAACCCACAGATATAGATGGTCCTGAATGTGAGACATAAAGGTTGTGAAAGTTGACCAGAGTGCTCCCCACCTTAAATTTTATATAAAGGAATGGATCCTCAATTATGAATAGTCTTACTTAGAAAGGTTTAAGACGATGTAATACATATCTCTGAGCATTTGCCTTGGCTGGTTGGTGTTTTATTAAGTAAATAATCCAAAGGATCATGTGGTTCACTTCACATATAGATTTATAGCCTACTGCAGTGTTGCAGCGGTTAGCATTGTCGCCTCACAGCAAGACACTCTCCGGTTCAATTCTCGGCTGGTGTGCCTTCTGTGTGGAGTCTGCATGTCCTTCCTGCAATTGACTGAATGGTAAAAGACATGCAGGTAGGAGCGTGAGAGTGTGTGTGCCTTCTCTGAAAGACTCACCACTATAAATATTCACTGCCAGTCATAAGTGGCCTGGTGATCCACTGTGGTGACCCCTAACTGGGAAAAGCCAAAAGACTCTCTTTGGAAACCTAACAATTTACTATACATTATTAAGCAATTTGCATGGAGATGATTGGTTTTAAAAGTATCTGCATTTATTACATTTCCAAGAAGACAGAGTAGAGTAAAAAAGAGGGAGGGAGAATGAATAGGATTAAAAAGGGTAGGGGAGATGGCATTCTTAAACCCATAGATAATCTAATTATTCATTCTGTAATGACGCCTGATACTCAGTAAGTGAAATTCTGTGTTAATACAGAGTGGCTGGGTATTTGTCTCTAGGCCAACCTGGTTAAATGGACTGCATGTGTGTAATTGTGAAATTTAGACTGTGCCCATAATATCAGCTTGGTGTAATAAAATGTCTGGGATTTAGTACTTTAAATCACTTCAAACCTACAGCTGTCTGAAAACTACTTTCTCAGGTAGTGGGGACTGTTCATTAATATTAGTAAGGTAATTGGAGAGAATGTAACAGTGCTTTGATCAGATGGAATATTCAAGAGTTATACTTATGAATGTAAGGCCATTCCCTCATTATCTCAGCCCACAGCAGGAACTATTAGGGCTATGTCAAAAAAAAAAAAACAAAACTCAGTATCAGCCAAGAACATTAAGCATAGGTGAATACTTGGCCAAGTTCCCTGAAGGCCTTTAAGCCTAGCTAACAACCTGAGGTCAGAATCAAACTCTACACCTTCTGTCTATTAGGTGAAGAGCTTGAACATTCTGCCAAGCTATCCCCTAAATGTTATTTTTCTTGAGCTTTTCTACTGCATTTAAAGAAAATAAAAGGCCATCAGTCTGCAGACTATTATAAGCCTAACCAACATCCAGAGGTTAGAATCAAACCTCTGTACTTTGTAAGGTAAAAACCTTAACCATTTTGCCAGTCTTTCTTTTGGGTAGGACTCCCACAAATATATTAGAAGACAGTTCCACAAATAAACATCCTGGCCCAAAACCAAAGGCTAACTGGAATGACAACAAGTACATTAGGAAAACATACTAATTACTTCTTGTACCTAATAACAGAATAAGCCACACCAGCCATAAAAGTATACCAAGCCTTCCTTCCCCATCCCTTGCTTCAGAAGTTTTCCATGGGATTCTACTATATGCATCTGCTGTTAAACAAACGCAACCTGCATGTCACTCATTCACTGCAAAAGCTTCAGTCAGGCAATGGAGAAGGAGTTCACAGTATATCCTGAATGAGCAAGCAGGTCATTTGTTTGCTGATGATATTCACTGCAATGAACTGGCATGAACATCACAAGGTTACAGCAGGGTTATGCTCAGCTATGCTTTATTTGGGAAGACAGCAGTATTTAATGCTTGAAAAAGGAGCCACAGACTTTTCAGTGTTCTATTTAAAAGTGTATATGGCTAGACAACTTATGTTTTTTTTATGATAGCTTGCCTTATATTGTTCCTGTGTAACAAACAAGCCTCTCAACATGTTTCCGAATTCAGCAACCATTTCATTTGCAGTCTGAGATTAACAGGAAACCTACTGGTGTGCGGGACTGTTACAATAAATTTTAAACAATGAGACCACACACACACACACACACACACACACACACACACACACACACACACACACACTCTACATGCCCTGTCTTTAGGCATGAGAGAGATGAAGTTCTAGAGTTATCTAATAGTAATTAATTAGATGCAGATTATGCATAATTATACTGGATTAAAGACAGAATACATGTAGGAACCCAGGACAGGGTGGAGTGTTGTAGATGTTCTTTGGCTGCATCCACACATACAAAAATAACTCTAAGACTGGTCTGCAGTGGGAAAGAACAAACTGCCCAATCCCCACTGTTTGCAATTTCGGCATACCCCTCAACCTCTTAGTGCAGGAAATCTGGAAAAGGTCTAAAATAATGGGGGGTCAAAGGCCCCAAAATAGGGACAAATTTTAAATATTATTCTTATAAACTTAGAAAGTTGCTAAAATAACATGATTTGTGTTAACATGTATTATCTGAAAGAGATGAAGTCTAAAATTCAAATATATGTCATTATTTAGTAATTTCAGAACTTAGTGATTTGCCCAGAAAACACATATTATATGAGGAACAGACTAAAAATACGATACAAAAATTTGGACATTCTGCAAAAATCTGGACAGTTGAGAGGTATGAATTATATCATAAAAATAAAGCCTGCAATGTTCGTTCAGATGATTTTTAGTTAGCTGTGATGTTTTTTTTGTGCAATGATCATACCATTTGACATTTCAATGACACCCATATATGGGATATATATATATATATATATATATATATATATATATATACATATATATATATATATGCATATATATATATATTATATATATATATATATATATATATATATATATATATATATATATATATATATATATATATATATATATATATATATATATATATATACACATATATATATATATATATATATATATATATACATATATATATATATATATATATATATATATATATATATATGTATATATATATATATATGTGTGTGTGTGTGTGTGTATCCTTTTATTGAAACTCAACTTATCTAAAGCAGAAAAGCTAAAAAAAAAAAAAAAAAAAAAAAAAAAAAAAAAAATTGAACAGATGTTTTTTGCAAACTCCTTTGCACACCTCTCTAAATTATATATAACAACTCCATGGTCAGACTATCAGACTATAATGAAGGAAAAGGAAAGAGTATAAGCGCACCACCAGCCTGCACATTAGAGCACATGTAATTAAGCAAACCACATTACTTACAAATCTTTAAGAAAACTCATTCCAGTGATCAGCAAACCATTGTACACTGTACAAAATCATTTGCTCTGTTTCTTTTACTTTTCCTGCTTTAGATAACTTCAATATCGGTAAATTGAGATACAATAAAAAACTATGTAGCAACCTATCTATCTATCTATCTATCTATCTATCTATCTATCTATCTATCTATCTATCTATCTATCTATCTGTCTATCTAGGGAACCTAAACCAGCAGCCATCATCACATGTAGTCTGACAGAGAATTAATGGGAAATGCTGTAGTCAGAAATGCAATATGGCGCCCGAGAATACTGTACATAAATAAAGTAAATATGCTGCTCAGACATACATATTTCAATCAGAGGTAATAGGAAAAGGAAAGTGACTCTTATTTTATATTTAGAAATGTCTACCAAACTACTAATGATGATCTTACATATATGGCTTGTACACTGCTATAGTGATACCACTGAGACAGAAAAATATAGATGAACTATTTCTCATAAGAGCATATATGTGAGGTAGAGTGGGAATTGAACCCACAGGTATGCTCAGAATGTAAGAGCAGACAATATCATGAGCCACTTGTTTATCTATGGAGGTAAAGTCATGCAGAGACACACTTCTACCATGGCACTGTGCTGTTACTGAAGATGTGGCACTGGTTTAGGGACATTTTTCCTTCTTTTTTAATCCCTACTACTGTTACTATTAAAATACATAAATTTTTATGAGACCATTTATTTTTACCTTGGCACTCTCTTAGGTACTCCAATCTGCTCCTTTTCAGCTGCCTGATTCTTTTAATCTTTTCAGTGGCTAGAGACATAAAAAGGGTATCATATAAAATTTGTGGATAGAATGCATTGGCAGGTTATTTGTGTATCTAAAATAAGTTACAATTACAGTACAGAGGTGGTTACTACTCTTTATTTTCACATTCCCATTAGTGAAGGAGTTCAGGATTGTGGTGCCTCATGTCACTGTAATGGTGATGTCATTTATTAGGGAAGACTGGGGGAATGCCAGGAGCATGGGTAACAGCTATGCCAAAACTATTCCAGGCTTCAGCCTCATACTGCGGACCTTTATACCTTTCTTATAGGAGCCTACAGCCATACTTCTTATGGAAGATGACCACATCTGTGCTCTAAAAGGAGAACTACCTCCTTCTTCTTCAGCCATAATGTCTCACCTTAAAAGAATGTCAGTAAAAACAGTTCTCTTGTGTCCTATCTTACGCACAATGACTATCATTGATGGGCACCTCATTTGCACAATGGATGGCAAACTTAAAACATATAGGTAATGTATTGTTATTATGGTTCCAATGTTGTTTTATGGAGTGAAACATGACAGTCCTCCATTCCTCTCAATGCTGTTGAGAATATATGCCCTACAGCATCTACAGATAATGACATGTGGCATGACAATTCCCTCACCCATAAAAGAACTGGCTGTCTGTGAATGAGTGGAGCTGCCCACAGATGCTCTGGTGTGTGCACAGAATCATTGCACTATATTTACCAGGTGTGCTTATCATGCAAATGAGCAATTCAGAACAATAATTAGTTGAGCCTTACCCAGCATAATTCTCAAACCCAGAGGGCTGAATCTATGAGAAGCATTGAGACTCAATATGAGACAGAAGAAAACAAGGAGCCCGATTCTTGATAAGGAAGATTTTGGTGAAATACTTGCTAGATATCTGTTTACATTAGGTGAGTGCTACTTCTTACAAATACATTCCTTTGTTCAACAGTTGCTTTATCCTGCTCCTTACTCTGATGTATTTAAGGGATGTCAGTTTTGTCAGTTGTTTTAAATGTGTTGGCCAAAAGTGATTTTGGAGGTACATTGCAAGTGGAGTCTTCAGGAGTGTTAAGCTACATGGGTGACACATCCCTGAGCTCATACTTACAGTACTCTTAGTACACTTTTAGTGTTGTATGCCCTGCATGTATGTCATTAGTCACAGTCTTTGTCAGTGCTATAGTATTGGTCATATGTTTTTGCTCAATATCCTTTCTGTGCTTGCTTTATGGGATGTGCTCAGTATATATATATATATATATATATATATATATATATATATATATATATATATATATATATATATAAAAGACATTTTCTTAACCCATTACAGCCAGGTGACGCCTCCAGACATTTCTGCAGTTACATCCTACTGATATCTGTAGGCATCAAACATTGCTTGTTTACATTTGCATTAATAATTCCAAAACCATGCTAATACAAAGTATTTAACAAATTCTTCTTAAAGGCTGCACAATGGCAAGCACAACTATATTAATATTTGATCACTGTCTAGTGCAAGTATAGATACCTTAATTGTTGTTCATACAATATTTATTTATATTGTCATAAATTTCATGCCCCCGGATTCACTAATCCTCCGTGCAGTACTACTCTAGTCCTGCACGGAAGTGCCAGTTTAAGAGGAGGATGGCAGCACACCATGCATATTAAGGAAGGTGCGCTGCCTGAACACCTAATGCTATATGGAGCGTGGACGAGTGCAGGGGACATGGCTGAGAGCAGAGCTCTCAGAATAAACACACCCCTGCAAAGTAGAACAGAACAATGTGTACATAAAAGAGCGAGACCGCACATAAGTGTCTGCAGATCCCCACCAACAGTCTCCATGTGTTCAACAGCAACAGTAGACTGAAAAAAAAACACGAAGAAACCCTTGTAGTAATGTTTTTAAAACTCCGAGTACAGCTAACCATAGGTGCGTGGGTCTGCTCATCGCATAGCTATGGGTAAAGTAGCATGAAAGGCTGAAGATGAGAAGGAAGGTACAGCAAATGAAGCAGCACAGCAATAGCATAGTGGTCAGAGCATCCGCCTAACGAGGAGGCATTCCCAGCTCGAGTCCCACTGCACCACATACCATTTTCCAAGTGTAATCTGTATACAAACAGTTATGTACATTTTATTACTGTAGAACATACCAAATAACAATTAAATGCGAACTGGAGTACTACATGAAATGCACATGTGAAGAGTCAGTACCAGAATGAATAAGTCAGCAATAAGCAGGCATAAGTACAGATAAGTAAAAGTAAGCAAATGTAAGCATGGGCAAGTGCGTATGGGCGGGGTGAAGCACCGCCGATACAGATCAAGCAAAGGAGACGCTAACTGCGTGTAACACACTGTGACTGGAAGTCAGCAGTGCTAACCTCTGCGCAAACCCACTCACAACCGCTTGAAAGTGCCTTAAGCACACCATATCAAATGGCTGGTGTCACACGTGGGTCTGTGTACATCAACAGAGTCAGTCGTAGGTATAGCAAACCATGCGTGGCACACAAGGTTGGCCGGTATACACACGAAACACAGTACCCAGCAATACCAGTTAACATTACCGGATATGTAGCTAAAGAATTAGAGGAATATGTGTCCGTATGAATACCCATAACTATATAGATATATACCTCCCCTCTCTGTAGTACAAATGTAGACATACATAGATAGACATATAAATAAATATACACAAATACAGATATACATATGCAGACACCCATACATCCAGATGTCGTTAGATATATATACAGCAATATGTATATATATATATATATATATATATATATATATATATATATATATATATATATATATATAAATGTATTTATATGTATGTGGTGTGCGTAGATATACACAGATATATACCTATGATAAGATACAGCACCCAAGAATGACATGTTCACAGGCTATGCCAATGGAGGTGAGGGGCCCAAGCAAGAAATGTGTAACACGTAGCATGACCCCCCCCCCCCCCAGCCAGATAGAGGAAACAT